>NW_007250879.1:61858-72444 GCF_000164805.1 Carlito syrichta
GGTCGAGGCTGCGGTGACCGGGAGCGGCCACTGTACTCCAGTCTGGGTGACAGAGTGAGATTCCAACTAAAAAAAAACCCAACAACAACGAGAAAAGGAAACAGTATTTTCAGAGATCTGAGAGAAGAAACAGATGCTGGTGAAGGAAGGAAGAGAGGACACAGGCACTTCCTGGGAATGTCAAGATGCAAGACAGAGTCTTTCAGAGACAGGGTCTCGCCCTGTGGCCGAGGTTGGAGTGCAGTGGTGCGATCACAACTCGCTGTAGCCTCCAACTCCTGGGCTCAAGCAATCCTTCGGCCTCGGCCTCTCAAGGAGCTGGCACTCCAGGCACGCACCACCATGCCTGGCCCGAAAGTAATTCTTCAGAGAAGATTCTCCACCCAGAACAGCCAACCCGTTCTCAGGCGGAAGAGGCAAAGAGGGTATCTGTTGTTGGCCATACAACGCCCACTCAGACTTCACCTCAAAAAATAAAAACAAACACGGACTCTGGTTTCTGGCCTCTCTTGAAAAATCAGAACACCTGGCCCCAGTGGGTCATCGTTCTGACGTGGCAGGCCCTGGTCAGAGCCAAGAAGAGGCAGTCCCCGCCACTCCCTAATGTCTCTCCCCTGGTCTTTCCTCTCATTTGCACACCAGAGGCGCCTCCCAGCTGTGCCCCACCTGACTGGAAAAGCCCTGCTGCCACCTGGTGGCCACCGTTCACATGACCGTCAATGCACATCAGCGATACTCCTGACACAGCCCCCACCATTCACCCTGATGGTCTCATTGAATCCTCTCGCCAACTCTGTGAGAACAGGAATTGCTGTACCCATTTTACAGATGAGAAAACAGAAAGGGTAAATTGAGAAATTGAAAACAGATGAGCAAGGTGAAGTGAACAAATTGTTCAGGATCCCAGAAGCGATGTTGTTTTCCTTAGTTTCCTGGGTATTTTAGACTCTGCCCTGCCACCTCCTACCTCGGCCTCCCGGGTTGTTGGGATAACAGGTGTATGTCACTGTGTCCGGAGGACTCTGGTTGTCTAAGGCCCACCGCCTCCCCAGGCCTGAGAAGGCCTCTGTCCCTTTTGCTTTCTCCAGTCCTACTGATCCCACAAGACCAGCACCTGCCCATCTCGCCCGAAATCTGCCCCTGACCACCCCAGCCTTTCCAAATCTCCCTCTGTCTGAGCATCTGTGAGCCCGGGGAGGTGAGGGAATCTTCCCTGTGGGCCACGTGACTGCTTGATGCTGGTGCGTTCTGACCCTTTGGCCAACTTGGAGAATCCCTGAAGGAGGGGCTTTGGTGTGCCCACCTTCTCGAGGATGCCCCTCCGGGCAGTACCTATTGAACGCCTAGCACGGAAGCACAGAGCAGAGGCTTGGGGAGCTTCCTGCCCTCGGGGAGCATGCAGCGCCTGTGGGTACAAGGAGACATGCAGGCAGAGCCTGGGTCTTCCTACAATGCTGCCCTGAGCGTGTCACTCCTCTACTTTAGACCTTCCCGAGGCTCCCCACTGCTATCAGGAGGTTGACCTGGCTGATTCCTCCCTCACCGCACAGGCCTCATGTTCAGCCCCCTGGCAAACCTTACCCACCGTTACCACTAGGCCTCCACATGTGCCCTGCCACATTAACCTAACCCTAGTCACCCATCGGGCCTCTGCTGGGGCGCTGCTTCTTCCAGGAAGCCTTCCTTGGCCAGCAAGCCTGAGTCAGAGTGGGCCCTGCCCCTGGGATCCAAGGCACCTGCCCATCCTGACACTCACACAGCACGTAATTGTCCAAGGACTACTGTCTCCCCACAATCCAGGCTCTGGGACACGGGGCCCATCTGCCTGATTTCTTGCTAAGCTCAGCTCCTGCAGGCACAAGTGTGTATAGGGGACACTCGCTGAATGAACACACATGACAAGCAAGGTGCCACTTTCCGTCTAGCAAGTGTCCAGCAGACACACGCCAGCTGGGGCATCCAGCCATCCGCCGGTGGAATCCCACGTGCTCCAGAGCTGCTCCCGTCTTTGAGGTCTTTTATTCCCAGCAGGGCACAGCAGCCACTCATGAGCTCATGCTTGCCATGTTAGCCAAGATGCGCTGGCCATTCTTTTGATATCGTAAGCTTGCCCTCACATCCAAGCTGAACTGGGGCCCTAAGGGTGTGAGAGGCATCCCCCCCATGGCAGGAGGCAGGGGTGTCCTTGTGTTTCAGCTCCTGGAAGTCTTGCTCAATTCACAGGGGGGACGTCTCAGCGAGTTCAGTGAGTGACAGGCCAAAGGGAAATAAATGAGACAATGCAACAGTTCTAGGCATCAGGAGAGCAAAAGGTGTATCACACAGGGTCCCTGGAGAAGTGCAAGCCAGCTCCAACTTCTCAATGCACATCTTCCACCCTTGGGTAACACTTCATCTGACCCCCAGACTGTGAGAAACCACGACCCATGTGCTCCTGCATACATTTTTATTTTCCCTCCATGAGATAGACTTGGCTCCCAGCATATTTCATTGTCCTCCCTCATGCCTTCAAGACATCCAATTTTGTTCAGGTCCCTTTTAATGGCACTTAATAAATATACATTCTGGGACCCAACAGAACGGACTGTCTCACTCCACGCTTCCCCTAAAGCCGCCTGTCTGAACCAGTTAGTGCAAAGCCCAGCTGGTGCACAGCCCAGCTGAGCTCACAGCCACGTGGCCTTGGGTCCATTCAATCACCCTTGGGTGTCTAGGGCAGAGATCCCATCAGAGGCACCTAGGAGTGCTCTGAGTCCCCAAGGTCCGAGCCACGTCCCAGACCAATTTGGTCAGAACCTAAGGTGGGAGGGAGCCTTCTCCCACCCTGGCTGAAGGCTGCCCCAGAAACCACAGGGAACGGCCCCACCGAGTAGCCCTAAGCTGGGGCTCCCGCATGGTGCAGGCCTCGAGAGGTATTTGGGGGACCCCACAGGATGTCCTATTTTATCGTATTTCCCTGTGCATCTTTTGTGTGTGTGTGTGTGTGTGTGTGTTGGAGTCTCACTCTATCACCCAGACTGGAGTGCAGTGGCCGCTCCCGGCCACCGCAGCCTCGACCTGCTGGGCTCCGGCAATCCTTCCGCCTCAGCCTTCCGAGCAGCTGGAACTACAGGCACGCGCTACCACACCCGGCTCATTTTGATTTATTGTAGAGATGAGGTCTCGCCCAGTTGCCCAGGCGGGTCTCGAACCCGCGGGTTCAGGCAATTCACTCACCTCAGCCTCCCAAAGCGCGGGATAACAGGCTGAGCCACCGAGCCCGGCTGCGTCTTATTTTTATATCAGACACGTGAGCAGGAAAGGGACAGGAGAATGAGTCGAGGGTCTCTCACAGCATGACCCTGGCGCCAGCAGGGACTATGGGGGCTGCATCTCTCCTGCGTGATGCTGGCGGAGAGGCCAGGTACAGCCGTCTGACGCAGACATGTGTACGCTTCTTCAAAGTCCTTCCGAACAGAGCCCACGGCTCAGGCACTACAGTTATAACAGATGATCCTGGAAATAACTCTCACTTGGATTGGCTCCAAGCTTTGTGGGCGGCATAAGCACTTGCCCCAGCTCTAGGGTGGTGAGTCCTGAACGGCTGCTGTGACCTGCTGTCCAGGGAGCCGGACCCCAGGCTGGAACGGCTTCCTCATGCAGATGTGACGTGTGCCCCCGCGGGAGCCTCTGTGTCCACCCACAGCAGGACGCCGCAAGCCCCACTGCCTCCTCTGGCCTGCGGGGCAGTCCTCACCGCCCAGCCTACCTGCCCTTCCGCCCTCCTCTGCGTTGCTTCCTCCAGGCTCACAGCCCCCAAGCCGCCCCCTCCCTGGCTGCCAGGGGCACACAGGAGGGCACCCTAAGAGGGCAGACTCCAGCCCCATGGCGCCGGGCTCGGAGCCTGGGCCAGGAAGCCGGAAGGCACATAGCCCCTCTGTCCGTCCACCTCCACCAGGCTCCACTCGGGGTTGCCCTTCTTGTCCTGGGGCTCCAGGATGGTCACCGGCTGGCCGGCCTGCAGACTCACTTCATGGCTGCTTCTGGCCACAAAGGGGTATGCCGCCACCACCTGAAACACATGAGCAGTGGTACAGTGGCACTCAGGGAGGGAAGACAACTCAGACAGCTTGCTCACTCCGTCCCCTCCCGCCCACGCTGGCCTCTGCTGGGCACTCACCTCCCCCAGTGCAGGCTCTGAGCTGAAGACAATGACCACACCCACTGAGACCACAGCTAACACCATGACCGGCCCCTCCAACACCTTGCTGGGTATTTTCCATAATTCTGTCCTGCCTTCGACTCCACTTGTCAGATAAGGAAACTGAGGATCAGAGTAGTCAAGGAACTTATTCAAAATCACACAGCAGTGAAGCTAGCACTGTCTGACGTCTGGACAGGTGCTCTCCATCTGCACCTGTCACACTGCTCAGCAGACCCAGCACCTCATCCTCTCCAGACCCAAGGGCTTCATCTGCCCAGGTCAGTTTACCAGCTTGGAGCAGAGACAGGGCTTTGGGCAACCTTGTTACTTTTTACGGAAAAGCCCTGAAGCAAACTGAAGGGGAGGGTGTTTATTAATTAAGCTACTATTTAACCTCTCTAGGCCTCAGTTTCATCATCTGCAAAATGGAAGTTGTTACCTTCTGCCCCAGGTCGTTGAAGGACTTGAATAAACAAAGGCAGTGCTGGGCTTCACACAGTGCCTGGTACATAGTAATTGCTCAGTAAATGCAGGGGCTTTGGCTCTTTTTACCATTCCTGTGAATACCAATGGCCAAGCCTTGGGAACATTCGGCAGCGTGGGAGGACTGGGATAGCCCCATGTAAGCCCACAGCGTGCCCCAGGGTCAAGGAAAAAAACAGCTGATGTGTCTGGGCAGAGGGTCAGCTGAGCTCCCCACAGGAGCCCTGGGGGAGTTCCCTGAAACGCCACCACACAGCCGGGGTGGGGCAGCAGGGGCAGCCTCACACCCTCTCCAAAGGGACTAGGACAGGGCTGGGTGGGGCTGGGGGCTGAAGGTCCCCCTGGGTCCTTTGAGCCCTGTGTTTTACTTCTGCCAAACTGAAAGACACTGGTCCAGGAACCCTCCCAGGGGTGTGGCACAGCCACTGCCAGGGTGACCCTGTCTATGCAGCCTCACGTGGTCTGGCCTTCGGCATCCTTGTCTGTCCAGGTCCCAGGTGCTCACACCTCCTGGGAAGCTCCCTGACAGCCGACAGCAAGTATGAAGCAGCCTCTGTGTGCTGGGTCATCATGTACCCAGTCAGCCTGACGGCCCCATCCAGTCCTAACAATGCCCAATGGAGGACCCTGCCTGTAAGCCAATCCCCTATGCCCCCTTCCTTCTTTCTTTCTTTCTTTTTTCTTTCTTTCTTTCTTTTTTTTTTAATTTTGTTTTTTGAGTCAGAATCTCACTCTGTCGCCCAGGCTAGAGTGCAGTGGCACACTCTGGGCCACCGCAGCCTCAACCTGCTAGGCTCAGGCGATCCTTCTGCCTCAGCCTTCCAAGTAGCTGGAACTACATGCATGCGCCACCATGCCTGGCTAATTTGTTGATTTATTGTAGGGATGAGGGCTCACCATGTTGTCCAGGCTGGTCTCGAACCCGCGGGCTCAGGCAATCCTCTTGCCTCTGCCTCCCAAAGTGCTGGGATTACAGACGTGAGCTACCACGCCCGGCCCAGTCCCTTTCTTAAAGACATAGTTCACATGCCATAACAAACATCCTCTTGAGAAGCACAGTCAGAGGGCTTAGTACATTCATGGAGTTGGGCACCTATCACACTATCTAATTCCAGAATATTCTCAGTGCCCCTGAAGGACACCTCATCTCAGTTAGAAGTCACTCCCCAGCCCTGGCCAACGAAGCCACCTCTGTCTCTGTGGATGTGCCCATTCTGGAGGCATTCTGGAAGCATAAGGGAACGGGCTTATAGGCAGGGTCCTCTACTGGGCATTGTTAGAACTGGATAAGGCGGTCAGGCTGACTGGGTACATGGTGACCCAGCACACAGAGGCTGCTTCATACTTGTTATCGGCTGTCAGGGAGCTTCCCGGGAGGCATGAGCACCTGGGACCTGGACAGACAAGGATGCCGAAGGCCAGGCCACGTGAGGCTGCACAGACAGGGTCACCCTGGCAGTGGCTGTGCTGCACCCCTGGGAGGGTTCCTGGATCAGTGTCTTTCAGTTTGGCAGAAGTAAAACACAGGGCTCAAAGGACCCTAAGTGGAAGCCCATGAGACGCGGCCCTTTGTGCCTGGCTTGGGTCTCCCAGTGCCAAGTCTTCTAGTTCACCCACGTGGTGGCAGCTGTCAGCGTCATTCCTTCCCATGGCTGAATAATACTCCACCATGTGGAGGGACCGCATTGCGTTTGTCCATCGTATTGCTGGACACTTGGATCGTTTACACCTTGGGCTTTCACGAATCGTGCTGCCGTGAATATGCGTGGCCGTTTCTTCACTGCCTTTCAAAGACAGACACCCTCACTGAGGCCACAAGGCCCTGCTGGCCTGGCCCCGTCCGTCACTGCACCCAGCCCCTCCCTTGTCCCTGTCCACACTGGCTTCCTCAGTTTGTCACGCAGCCCTGCCCTCTCCTGCCACGGAGCCTGGGCACAGGCTGTGCATGCCCTCTGCAGAGTTCTTCCTGCTGTACCCCGGTGTACTCCCTTCATCCAGCTAATCCTCTCATCTGAGAACAAGCACCCTTCCTCTCACAAAACCTTCCCTGGCCCTCAGCACACCAGGGCCCTGGCACTAACCGCTACAATCAGCTTTATCGTTATTCACACAATTATTTTATCAGTCACTGCTTTCCTGCCCCCAGACTACAAGTTTGAGGAAGGCAAGGACCAGGATTCACCTTGTCCATCATTTTATCTTTCTCATATCCAGTGCAGTGGTGCAAATGTTGAGCGACTAATGAATGAATGAATGAACAAATGAATCCTGGCTGCCCTGAGGGCAGGGGAACGGGTCGGCTCTCTGTGGCTGCTCTGGCAGGGCTGGCAAGCCCCTTTCTCTGGGTCGCCCCTGCCAGGACGCTGGGGCAGCACTGACCCAGGCCCTGGCCTTGCAGCCCCTGGCCTTGCAGCCCCCGGCCCTCTCCCACTCACCTGGGCCACAGTGGGGATGGAGCGTGCTGGGGCTGGGGCAGGCTGTGGGGTTGGATGTCGGGGGTTTTCCTGTGGCCCAGCTGGTCCCCTGGGCTCCTCCTCAGTGGAGATCACGTGGTACGGCTGCAGTTTCCCGGCGGGCACATACCCTCGATGTCCTGCAGAACAACAGAAAGTCAGAAAGTCGTCAGGCTGCTGGCCACCTTCCCACCTCTTTCAGTGGTGGAGAGCCTCACCGGATGTGAGTGCCTTCCTCTCAGTGTCTCCACACCCAAGAAGACCTCAAAGGTCATCTAGAAACCCGAACCCCCCACCCTTCTGAACTCACTGGTTCTAGCCTCTGCCTGCATACCCCCAGTGATGGGGGCTCATTCCCTACTGGGGAGCCCCACACCCTCTGATCAGCTCTGACGGAGATAAAAAGTGTCCTTGGACTGGCACGAAACTGTTTCCTGTGCTGGCACCCTGGTTCCCGTGCTCCCCTGCTGGCTGCCCCGGAAGTTGTTCCTCTCCAGGACTGCCTTCCCAGAAGGCAGAGTCACCTTCCTCCTCTCACGAGCACCCTGTTCCCTCTCCCCTTACAGCAGAATGGCGCTGTGCTGGCTGCTGTGGCTGTGAGTGGCTACGCTTCCCGAGGGCTGCTGGGCTCCAGAACCGCATCTGAGCTTGTCACCTGAACGTTGGTCAGCTTTATTATGACCAGAGAGGCTCCTTGATGGAGGTTACATGGCCAATGAAGGCTGAGCTGGACCCAACCCCAGCCCTCCTGGCCACAGGGCCCTTGCTCGACCTCTTTCCCTGGTTCCAGCGTATGAACATGATTTGTCTGATTTGTGCCACTTTCTTCATTTTAAAAAATGGACTTACTTTTTAAAACTTGGTCTTGGGCCAGGCTCGGTGGCTCAGCCTATAATCCCAGGACTTTGGGAGGCCGAGTTGAGAGGATTGCCTGAGCCCACAGGTTCAAGACCCACCTGGGCAACTTGGTGAGACCTCATCTCTACAATAAATCAAAAATTAGCTGGGTGTGGTAGTGTGCGCCTGTAGTTCCAGCTACTAGGAAGGCTGAGGTGGAAGGATTGTCGGAGCCCAGCAGGTCAAGGCTGTGGTGGCCAGCCAGGAGTGTGACACTGCCCTCCAGCCTGGGTGACAGAGTGAGACTCTAACTAAAAAAAACAAAACAAAACTTGGTCTTGTACTGTATAATAATGTGATCACAATCATGGGCTCACAGTTCAGTGATACTTTTCTAATATACTTTAAAATACTTATGTAACAATTACAAGCAATTATTCAGAGGGTAAAACTGTCTGGGCGCCCCCTCCAATGCATCCCGTGAGACCTCACTCCCTCACCCGGGTTCCGCAGTGCTTCACGGGAGGATGCCCTGCTGGCTGTCTTGCTTGGGTTCATGGTTCACTGGCCTCCAGCCGGTTGCGCCAGGCCCCAGGCCCGAGCAGTCACCCATGGCCATGACCCGTACAGAGGGACAGGACAACACTCCCTTGTTCTGGACTGCAAGTCACAGAATTGGGATCCGGGCATTCCTTCTCTGGGTACCCTCACCTCCCAGGGTGATGATGGGGCCCTCCCCAGATGTCTCTGTCCATCTGGGTGGTCTATGGGGCCCCTGAGACTGGGGTCTGGTCTTACCAGCACAGTGCCCAGCACACAGTAGGTGCTTAATAATGGGTCTTGCAACAAAAGCTAGATTCTTCCTGTTGGCACTTCACACACCACTGAGTCATCCTACGCTGACTATGCCCCAGCCCTGCCTTCTTCCCGTCCTGGTCTCGCACAGCTAGACTTTGGCCCACGGGAGTGCCCAGGTCTCTGCACCGGCTTCTGTGGGGAGGTTTTCCCAGTAGGAGAGGAAGGGTGCAGAGAGGCCAACGTACCCCCAGTGTCCACCAGCCAGCGGCCGCTGTTGCCTTTGGTGTCCTTGTTTTGAAGGAGGGCCACAACCTGGCCCCGCTGCAAAGTTAGGTCCAGAGTCCCAGCCCCGCTGATGTTGCTTGTCACCTGGAACAGCTTCCCTGGGCCATATCTGCTCAGGAGAGCCTGCACCTGGCGTTCAGACCCCGGAAGGAGCGGCTGGATAGAGACAGACACAGGTGCTTGAGAAAATGTGTCAGAGCCGACGCCAACGCTCGCCACATATGAAAGCCAGGAGTCCTGGCCTGGTTTTTTGTGCCACCGAAGGACTGATCCCAATCAGGGTGATGGTGCCTCACTGGCAGGTGGCTGCTGTTAGTATCCAAAGGTGTGTCAGAAGAAGCTTCTAGTTTCTGGAATTCTCTAGAATTCTAGCTTAAGCTCTGAAATCTCTCCGTTACAGAACTCCTAGGACTAGGCCCCCAAACCTGCCCACCACATCAAGCTAAGTTATCCTGCAGGAAAGTGCCTCAGACAGGTATCTTGGCCCTGGTAGACCGTGAGCTCCATGTGGGTGCCTAGCCCTGGCTACCTGGCACCTTATATTACCAGCACACGGCACCTATGGCAGGCCTCGCTGCCCACGAACCAAGGCTCTCAGGCCTCACTGTCTGTGCACGAGTTCTTTCCTTCCATGAGTTTCATCCTCAGTGTTTATGACAGGCCTCTCACTCACCGGCTCTGAGGGCAACCTCACCAATGGTTAAGAAACACAGGAGGGGGTTTGGCCAGGTTGGACACTGCTGCCTAGCTGGGGAGACAGCCTCGGGGTGCCTGCAGTTCACCCGAAACCTCCTGGCACTGCCTGTTTCCCATCCGGGGATGCTACTTCCAGCAAAAGCATCAACAAGAAGAGGCTCAGGTGACTATCTCCTTTTTGTAAAACCAACAAGAAACTCAATTTCCGTCTACTGCGACTAGAGCTACTCTCCTCTCCCTCTACCCTCCTCTACAGATGTACATTCCCCATGTTCAGTGTGGCTATTTCTAGGGAGCGGGTGTCGGGGGTGGGCCAGAAGGTGGAGGCACCCTTTAGGACATTTGGGCATAGACTCTGCCTTATCCCTGCCCCCACGGGGATGACAAGTCAGGATTAAGAACCAGGAGAGTCCGACATTTCTAAACAGTCCTTAAACAGAAGGATAGAGACAGGGTGGCTTTCTCTAGAACAGCAATGCTGGACTTTAATGTTGGGATGGCGGTATGAGTGAGTGTGACAGCCAGTGGTGTAGACACAGGAGTCTTCTTTCTCAAGCCTGACCCGGCCTTCTGTTCACAGAACGGCGGGACCCCGAAGGGTAAGTGAAGAAGCTGCCAGGCCAGTCCTGTCCCAGGCCATGGCGCTTCCCTGGGTTCAGTGCCCCTTGCCAAGCAGTCAGAGATGCCTGGGAAACTGGTAGGAGGGGAGGCTTATGGGAGGGGAGGCTGGAAAGAGGAGTCTCGACCACCCATCTGCAACACACACAACCATGGATGTTTTCCATGTGTTTCTTCTTTTTTGCTTTTCTGTGTCTTCTTTTTTTTTTTTTTTTGAGTTGGAGTCTCACTGT
>NW_007250879.1:72464-94586 GCF_000164805.1 Carlito syrichta
CTCAGGCAATCCACTCACCTCAGCCTCCCAAAGGCACGGGATTACAGGCTGAGTCACCGAGCCCGGCTTTTCTGTCTTCTAACTTTTCTACAATAAGTACACATGGGTTTCCCAACACGAAAGTGTCATTTTAATTTGCTTTAAGTAAAGAGAGGAGCCCTCACAGCCCCGAGTGCATGCTCTGGTCTTTGTCTCTGCACCCCGGTCTCCCCTGAGTTGCAGGGCCCAGCACCCCATAAGACCTCTGTGGGTGCCACCCTCAGGGTGGGTGGGAGGCGGGCATAGCTATGGCCCAGGAGGAGCCAGCCTCCCTGTCAGGGCACCCATCAGTCCCTGGTGGTCTCACATGCTTGAAGCTTCAACTATGTGTGAAGGCTGCTTTTATCTGCCCAGTTCTGCTGGGCCCTTGGGCCCCCCCCTTCCTCTGGGGATCCTGGGGCTTTATCCTGACCTTCACGTCACATCTCACCTGTGAGGGCACACAGTTTTCTGTTTCTCAAATCCATGCCTTGTCACAGTCTGGAATCCCCTTCTTCCTACAGCCGTTGCAGTTACTTTTAGAGCATAGACCATCTGTGACCAAGCACAGGTGGCTCACACCTGCAATTCCAGCACTTTGGGAGGCCAAGAAAGGAGGATGGCTTGAGCCCAGGAGTTCGAGACCAGCTTGGGCAATGTAGCAAGACCCCATCTCCACAAAAAGTTTTTTTAAAAATTAGCCATGCATGATGGCATGCTCCCATAGTTCCAGCTACTCAGGAGGCTGAAACAGGAGGATCACTTGAGCCCACGAGTTTGAGTCTGCAGTGAGCCATGAACCCACCACTGCACTCTAGTCTGAGTAAAAGAGCAAGATCCTATCTCTAAAATAAGGTTAAAAGAAAAACATACACCACCTGTGTGTACTCTTCAAGTGACTAGAAGATGCCCTTTCCCTGTATTATAGAGTAAACAAAGCCAAACCTCTGTAAACCATCATGTAATCATGTCATTGCAAAGAAATACTGTCCTTTGCAATTAAAAAATACCATAGCGCAAAGGAAATTTAAATGATTTTTTTTGTTTAAAAAAAAAAGAGTCTCACTCTGTCACCCAGGCTAGAGTGCGACGGTATGATCATAGCTCACTGCAGTCCCAAACTCCTAGGCTCAAGCAATCCTCCTGCCTCAACTTCCTGAGTAGCTGGGACTGCAGGTGAGAACCACCACACCTGGCGTGTGTGTGTGTGTGTGTGTGTGTGTGTGTATGTGTGTGTATGTGTGTGTGTGTAGATGGGGGGGTCTCACTATGTTGCCCAGGCTGGTCTCGAACTCCTGGCCTCAAGCAGTCTTCCCTCCTCAGTCTCTCAAATGGCTAAATGACCCCCTGCCTAACACGACTTCTTCAAACTTTTTATTCATCTTGAATGCTTATATTGAAGCTGGTATTGGAAAGTGGAAAGGGAAAAGGACACATCTTGGGGACAAATTTGCTGATGTTCCAGGTGTTGGGACATTAGAGCCACTTGCCCATCGTTATGTCTAATTCTACTTAAAATTGACATGTTTGGGCTGGACTCAGTGGCTCAGCCTGTAATCCTAGCACTTTGGGAGGCCAGGGTGAGTGGATTGCCTGAGCCCGCGGGTTCGAGACCTACCTGGGCAACTTGGTGAGACCTCATCTCTGCAATAAATAAAAAAAATTAGCCGGGCGTGGTAGTGCTCGCCTGTAGTTCTGGCTACTTGGAAGGCTGAGGCAGAAGGATCGCTGGAGCCCAGCAGGTTGAGGCTGCGGTGGCCGGGAGCAGCCACTGCACTCCAGTCTCGGTGACAGAGTGAGACTCCAACTCAAAAAAAAAAAAAATTTGACATGTTTGGATTTTCTTGTTCTTGACCCAAGAGTTCTATAATGATCTCTACTTCTCGGCCATGAAGAGATGTGTGCTTGTGGGTGTGGGTTCCACCATGCCCAACCAGCTCCCAGAGAGGAGAGAGAAAGGGAAGTGAAAACATTTCTGTGGGCAACAGGAAGCATTGGGAAAAGGAAAGGGAGGAAGGGCTTGAGCCGCTCCCACGTGCAGGTAAAAAACAGAACAGTCTTTGCTGGGGGACACTTACTTGTGTTATGGGAGGTGGCAGCACCTTCTCAAAGGTCTCCTGAAAGCAGCGGAGCTGGTTACTGGTCTGGCCCAGTGTGTCCTCCACCAGCTTCCTGAAGGCTGGCTCCAAGATGTGGTGGTGGGGCAGCTGGGTGGAGACAGACACTGTCAACAGGGCATCCTTTGGGTGAGAGGGGACAGGAGATGCAGCTGCCCACACCCTAACCCCGACTGTGTTAACATGGGCCTTATCCGGGCCTATTGCTTTTGTCTGCATCCAGGCCCACCACCTCTGTAAGAAAGCGTCCCTCTGTGAGGTCCAGCAGCACTGCCCAGCATGGTGCTCGAGCCATAGGACAAGTGGTCAGGGCATTCCTTCCTCTTGTCTCTGATGACCGGCCCAGGTGATGGATCATGGTCCGAGCCATGCCAGTAGACCCTCCCTGCCACAAGATCAAGTGTGTGAAGCTGAGATGATAGGGCCATGCTTCCTCCGGGGGAGAAGGTATGTGGTACATGCTTGACGCTGTCAGCCATAAACCTTGCCATGCAGAAAAAAACCTGCCTGAGAATCAGCCGGCCCAGAGGGGACACGGGGACAGGGACAGAGGACAGTTATGCTGCTTCTAACAGGTACAGAGCAAGTGTGTGCTCCTAACAGGTACACAGCAAGTGAGTACTCCTCATAGGTACAGAGCAAGTGAGTACTCCTGACAGGTACAGAGAAAATGAGTCTCTTAACAGGTACACAGCAAGTGAGTGCTCCTAACAGGCACAAAGCAAGCGAGCACTCCCCACAGGTACCAGCAAGTGACACACATGGAAGTGCTCCCTACAGGCACACAGAAAGTGCTCAGAGAAAGTGGGGACTGCAGTAGCAACAGCAGTGGGATGCCAGCTTGAGACATCAACTCCTGACTGTGCAGAAGGGACCATCTGTTTCTGTTGCCAACTTCTAACACACTCTAGGGATTGGTCCCAAGGTCTGCTGCAGTCCCAGCAAAGCCATCTCTGTGTATTTATTTATACTGAGTTGAGATCTCACTCTCTGTCACCCAGGCTGGAGTGCAGTGGCATGATCACGGCTCACCACAGCCTCAACCTCCTTGGGTCAAGCGATCCTCCTCCTCAGCCTTCCGGGTAGCTGGGACTACAGGCGCACACCTGGCTACGTTTTTGATTTTTTGTAGAGACGAGGTCTCGCTATGTCACCGGGCTGGTCTCAAACTCCTGAATGTAAGCAATCCTCCCACCTTGGCCTCTCAAAGTGCTGGGATTACAGGTGTACTGCACCCGGCCCTCCTCTGTTAGTTGCAGGCCCAAGGAATGGCCCGGAGCCCCAGTCCTCTCCTTGCTTCATGGTCTGACTCACTCGTGGAGGGGCAACAGGTGTGAGAAGAACCTAGAAGGGTCCCACCACCTCCTCCGAGGTACCCAGTGGCCTGTTCCAAAGGCCCAGCCTCCCTCTCTCCAGCCCTGCCAGGAGGCGTCCTGGTCGGCCTCACCTGGGCCGCGCTGCCCTCTGCCCTCCACAGCGCCTGCTCCGAAAGGTCCTTCTGGAGGGTCACAAACGTGCACAGGACCTGGCGCAGCCACTGCAGGGTCAGCTGGTTAAACTGCGGGAGCTCGGCCACCAGCAGGGCATTGAGCGCCTGGTATGTGTGCCGTGTGGCCTCCTCCTCGTAGCTCACGCTGCCCGCCTCTAGCAGCTTCTCCTCCACCCGCTCGAAGTCCAGGAGCTTGTCCAGACGCTTCTTGATCAGGTTCTGGGGGCCGACCAGGGCTCGGGCCAGGCTGCACAGCGGCCGCCACACCAGGCCCTCCAGCCGCTGCTTCTGTGGGAGGCGACGGCAGAGGGTGGGGCTGGGAGAGGGGGCTTGAGAAGCAGGCTGGCGGGGGTTCCTCCCACCCCCACAGGCCAGCGGGGGCTTTCTGCGGTTGTCTGTCTTCTCCGGGCCTCAATATGCCCATCTGAAAAATGGGCATGACATGTGTCCTGAGCTTAACAGAGCCTGGCACAGAGTGGTAGTTCAATACATGATATTTAGTATGGTTACTGTGCAAAGATCTTGAAAATATATATAGAAAGGTTTTTAATTTTAGAAACAGGATCTTACTCTGTCGCCCAGGCTGGAGTGCAGTGGTGTGATCATAGCTCACTACAGCCTCCAACCCCTGGACTTTAGTGGTCCAACTGCCTCAGCCTCTGGAGTAGCTAGGACAACAGGTGTCTGCCACCATGCCTGACAAATTATATATATATAAATACATATATTTATAGAAAATAAAATAAATATAAAAAATTAATAGAATATAAAATACACTATGATAAAACTATAAATATAAAAAATATATTTATTTTTTGAGTTGGAGTCTCACTCTGTCACCCAGGCTGGAGTACAGTGGCACGCTCATGGCCATCACAGTCTAAACCTGCTAGGATCGGGCAATCCTTCAGCCTCAGCTTTCCAAGTAACTGGACCCCACCTGCTAATTTTTTTATTTATGGTAGAGACAAGATCCCACCAAGTTGCCCAGGCTGGTCTTGAACCCCTAGACTCAGGCAATCCTCTTGCCTCTGCCTCCCAAAGTGATGGGATTATAGGCGTGAGCCACCACATCCAGTTAAACTTTTTTATTTTGTAGAGACAGGGTCTCTCTATGTTGCCCAGGCTGGTCTTGCACTCCTGGGCTCAAGCAATCTTCCTGTCTCCATCTCCCAAAGTCCTTTGATTACAGGTGTGAGCCACCATGCCTGGCCTTAAGAAAGATTTCACGTGGATTGGTGGCGAGAGCATAGTCTCTGGGGCGGCTCCCAGCTTGCACTGACCCTGCCCAGATGACCCAGAAGGTCGCCCTCTCTGAGTCTCTAGGGCCCATCTGCAGAACGGGGCTATCCATAGTACCCACCCCCAAAGCCATATGGTGAGGATTAAATGAGGCAGAGCACACAGGGCTTAGTCCAGGGCTTGGCCGAGAGCAAGGCTCTGGGAATGTGCGTTGGCTATTTTCACCAGTGAAACACACTGCTTTGCCACGGGGCAGTTGTGACCGTGGTAAGCGTCAAGTACCTTCCGTCTAAGAATTGTCCTTATCGGCTCTACTGCCCCTGAACACAGAAGGAAGACAGGAGAAGCCCAACTCACAAACGTCAGGAAGGCCTCACGCTGCAGGTCTCTGGCCAGGGAACAGTACTGTGCCGTGGGCCCCACTGGGATGTCCAGGCTGTGCTCGTGCGGCCTGACGCGGAGGAAGGTCTGGACCCAGGACCAAGGAAGACAGTGATCGTGGCTTGTTGTGGCCACTTACACCTGAATCCCCCCTTCCCACCTCCTGGGGCGGTGTCTAGGCCCCCCACACCCAACAGGAATGTATGTAGTCCATCCTATCACTCCCCAGGGAGGTGTCCGGGCTCCCCACACCCCGTGACAGGGACACACACAGGCCACCCTATCACCTCCCAGAGAGGTGTCTGGGCTCCCCACATCCTGTGACAGGGATGCCCACAGTCTCTCCTATCACCTTTCGGGAGGTGTCCAGGCTCCCTACAACCTTGACAGGAACACACACTGTCCACCCTATCACCTCCCAAGAGGTGTCCTTTACTTCCAGATTACCCAGGGAACCCAGTCCAGTCACTCCCTTTACTAGCCTCTGGGGTCCTTACCTCCAGATTATCCAGGTAAGTGGCCACGTTGTTCTTTAACTCAGTCACACACAGGGACACCCATTGGAACCTCTCCTCTAAGTCATCGAATTCCTTGTCTTTGGTCTGAAAGTGAAGTCAGGTAGGTGAGGGTGGAAGAGTCCCACACGCCCAAGTCCTGAGTTTTCACAGGGGATCACCTATCCATAGACCTGCCCACCTAGGCTGGTTCTCCACCCCCGGGCTGAATGGACAGTCAGAAGGGAGTGCAGCTCAGTGGTCTTGCATTCAGACCACAGAATCAGACACAGGAACTTTAAGCCTGGTTCACTGGCTTCCCAGTTGTGTGGCCGTGGGTGAGATTTTTACCCTCTCTGAGCCTCTGCTTTCTCATCTGCAAAATGGAGCTAACAAGAACACTTACTTCACTATGTGGGTTAGAGTAAGCCCTCTGTCAACCTCAGCTGCTTCCAGTCGTGATTTGAGGCTGGTTCTCAGCCCAGACCCAGAGACTGGCTCTCCCA
Organism: Carlito syrichta; assembly: GCF_000164805.1. Classification (NCBI taxonomy): domain Eukaryota; kingdom Metazoa; phylum Chordata; class Mammalia; order Primates; family Tarsiidae; genus Carlito; species Carlito syrichta. The sequence continues at coordinate 78,712 of NW_007250879.1, forward strand.
TCTGTGTGAAGAGGCCTCAGGGACCCAGTGGCCCAGACACAGGGGAGAGAGCCCCACACAGGCTCTTAGAGTCAGGCAGGGGGCCGACTCCGCCGTCCCTGGCACCTGATTTTCTCAGCCTCCATGGCCTTGCTTCTGAAGGGAACCTAAGCCTCCTATCCCTCCCACAGGAGTGGCTGGGGTGTGCCGTCCTCTCAACCCTGCTCACCCTGGGCACCAGCCCCGCCTCCTGCTTCAGCAGCTGGCTCAGACGGGTGGTCTTCTTGGAGAGGGTGTGTGTGTTGATGCGGGCCAACCGCTCCCGAAGGGTCAGTTGCTCCACCTTGGTGTACTTGGAGGCTGCGCCCACAGAAAAAAGGGATCCCGGTGACCAGAGCCTCCCTGGGGAAGCAAGCATGGCCCACACCTGGCTGGACACCCACATGGGCCCTCTGCCCCCGTCAGGATCAAGTTTATTGAATGGAGAGTCGCTTGGAGAAGCACAGGGTCCTCCGTCCAGCTCTAAGCCTCCTGTCTGCTTGGCTCTGGCAAGTCACCACTCCTTGGGGTCTCAGTTTCCTCCTCTGTAAAATGAGGGTAGCCACCTCACAGGACTGGGGGAGGGTCAGCTAACACAGAGGGTCTGAGTGGACCTGCTAGGAAGACCCCGGTGAGAGGATCTACCTGAGTCCCCAGCAGGACCCACGCTTGCCACCCCTGACTCAGGCTCCTATGGACCTGTCACCTCGCGACCTGGAAGGGGAAGCACATAGGGGAAATCCCAAGCTGCCAATACAGTGGGGCATGGCGTGAAGCTCCCAGGCCTGAGTGTGGGCACTGGCGTTGTCCCACACCGGTGCTGTGCCAGGAGCAGGTGATGTGAACCCTCGCCTTATCCGACTGTGAAATGGGGCTAGCAGAGCTGGCCACAGAGAGTTGGTGCAAGGCTTGAGGGTGACCATGCAGGAAGCACGTCTCTGGCTCTGAGTAAACGTGGGCTAAACTGCCATTTTCATATCATCTCAATTGTGCAGTTGGGCTTCTCTGTTCTTGAGGTTTTGTGTTCCAACACTTTCTGTTTCAGCAATCTGAGAGTCAGAGATGTCTCTCCCCAGTACACTTACTCGGCCAGCTAGGGCTACCCCTCCCAGCACAACAATCTTGTGTTTTGGACAGGGCTGGCCTCACTTTGGACAGGGTGGGCACTGCCTGGTATATGCCAATCAGTATAATCCCAGCCTCCAGCAACAGTGATTGGTTCGATGACAGGTACATAACCCAGGCCCAAGCCAATCAGCTCATGTCACTCCGGCTTTGGTGACTGGCTCAGGATAAGCCTGTGACCCCAGTGGGTCTTACTGGAGGGAAGCTTCAGTTTAATTTTTGAAAAGCCCTGCCTTCCCCTGGAGAGTGGGGTGTACAGAAGCAAGTCTTGGCACAGCCACAGTCACTTGTTACCATGAGGGAAGCCAGCCTGAAGAGGAAGCTGGCACAGCCAAGAGCAGACAAGAAAGCTGGAGAGAAATGGGACCAGCACCCTGATCAACCCCTACCTAAAGCCCGCTTTGCCTCTAGAGTTACAGCCACCCCAGCCACTGCACTCTCTATGGCGAAGTCAGCCTGTGGGGCATTTTCTGTAACTGGCCACATTCTCGCAGATGTGTCCCCTGCCGGCCCCGGTCCTCACCTACTTCCTTGCGCATCTTGTGCTCATTGATGTTGGCATTCACGTCCTGCATGGCAGAGACGGCTCTCTGGAGGACAGGATAGGCGCTGGCATTGGGGCTTGTGTTCTCCAGCATCTTCTGCAGCAGGAGTGGGTACTTGGTGACCCTCTGCAAGGGCATCACCAGCAGGAAACTGAGGCCTGAAGGTCCGGCTTGCGGCCTGAGGGGAAGGCTGGCGTTAGTGCTGCCCTTCCGCTCATGGCGTGATCTCAGGCCCCTCCCCCTCCCTCTATGGCCTTCAGTTTCCAGATCTGTAAGTTGTGAGGCCCAGTTGTTGGGTGAGCAGTGCCGGTGCTGTGCCTTGGTTCCACACCTGTCCCAAGTCTGATGGTCGCTTCTCCATCCTCAGCCTCTCAGCCGCAGAGGGTTGCCACCCCCTCACTGAGACACTTCCTTCTTCTGGGCCCAGAGACGCCCTCCATCCTGCTCCCTGTCTACGGCCTAGTTATCATCTTGCCCGGTGACTGTCCATCCTCTCGGCCTCCTCTGCAGGCCTCTCTCCCATCCTGGAGCATCCTGGGCCTCCTCCTCTCGCTCTCCACTGACTCCCAAGCGACCTCACTTAGTCTTATGTCTCCAACACATCCCAGCCCGGACCTCCAACTGCAGCCTCTGTCCAGAGTTCCAGATGTACACATTCAGCTGCTCTGAGACGGGTGTATCCCGGGCACAGCTCTGTGCAGCTCTCCGCGGCATACCTCGTTTAATAAAATGGTCTGCTGCTTTTTAGAAAGGTGTTTAAGATCAAGGGAACTTAATTTTTAGAGATGCCTTTAAAGTATTTAGGGGTAAAAAGTCATCACATCTATCATTTTCTTTAAATAGTTCAGCATAAAAATAGATGAAGCCAACAGCAAAATGTTCACACCTGTTGATTTTAGGTGGTGGGTATGTGAGCATCCATTACATTGCTCTGTTTTTCTATAGGTTTAACATTTAAAAGGAAAAAAAAGATCAAAAACAGAATTGCTTGAGGCTAGGAGTTCAAGACCAGCCTGAATAACATAGCGAGACCTCATCTCTACAAGGAGATTTTAAATATTAACCAGGTGTGCCGGGTGCAGTGGCTCATGTCTGTAATCACAGCACTTTGGGAGACTGAGGCGAGAGGACTGCCTGAATCCAGGGGTTCTAGACAAGCCTGGGCAACTTAGCGAGACCATGTCTCTACAATGAATAAAACAAAAAAATTAGCCAGGCGTGGTGGAACACGCCTGTGGTTCCAGCCACTTGGAAGGCTGAGACAGAAGGATCGCCTGAGCCCAGCAGGTTGAGGCTGCAGTGGCCGTGAGTGTGCCACTGCACTCCAGCCTGGGTGACAAAGTGAGACTTCAACTCAAAAAAATAAAAATTAACCAGGTGTGGTGGTGTACGCCTGTAGTCCCAGCTACACAGGAAGCTGAAGTGGGAGAATCACTTGAGCCCAGGAGGTCAAGGATGCAGTGAGCTATGATCACATTTCTGCACTGCAGTCTGACTGAAAAAAAAAAGTGAAAAATAAAACAAACACCCAGACCCCTTCCAGATGCATGATTGGTACATGAATGGCTAGTTCTAACCCCTTCCTGAAGACGTCTGAATTTCATCAGGGCTCTCCTAAGCCAGTGGCAGCTGGGAAGAGGTGCCATAGTCTTCTCTCCATTACTACCAGTAGTCCCTAGGCCCGGCTTCTGCAAAGTCCACAAGGACTCCTCCAGGAAGACCCCCGAGTGCTTCTCAGGACCATTCTCTGGACACCCCTGATGGTACCCTTGCCTCTTTTTTTTCTTTTCTTTTTTTTTTTTGAGTTGGAGTCTCACTCCATTGCCCAGACTGGAGTGCAGTGGCCGCTCCCGGCCACCACAGCCTCGACCTGCTGGGCTCCGATGATCCTTCCGCCTCAGCCTTCCAAGTAGCTGGAACTACCGGCACACACTACCACGCCTGGCTAATTTTTTTGATTTATTGTAGAGATGAAGTCTCGCCAAGTTGACCAGGTGGGTCTCGAACCCGTGGGCTCAGACAATCCACTCACCTCAGCATCCCAAAGGCGCGGGATTACAGGCTGAGCCACCAAGCCCGGCACCCCTGCCTTTTACCTCTTCTTCCTAAGGAAAAATTTCCAGCCCTGATGCCCGAGAAAGCTCAGCCATGAGGCTGAGAATGGGAGAAGTAGGTGGGAGCCCTTCAAAAGCTGAGACCTCTGGCTGCTTTTCCCCACCCTAAGAACCCTGTGACCCTCATATGAATGAGCCAGCCTGCAGGAAGAGGAGGGACTATGTGACCAAAGACACATGACAAAGCCTGGCCAAGATCAGCAAGGCTGACCTGTAGGTCACTGTAGACACATGAGGTTGCTCAGACAGAACCATAAGAATCACTTTCTGAGCACAGCCAAAGTGCTGATATGCAGCGGCATGAACTCAGTAAATATTTGTTTGGGGTTTTTTTTTTGAGTTAGAGTCTCACTCTGTTGCCCAGGTTAAAGTGCCGTGGCATGCTCACGGTCACTGCAGCCTTGACCCGCTGGACTCAGACAATCCTTCTTCCTCAGCCTTCCAGTAGCCAGAACTACAGGCACATGCTACCACACCGGATGATTTTTTAATTTATTATAGCGACAAGGTCTCGCCAAGTTGCCCTGGGCTGGTCTCAAACCCCTGGGCTCAGGCAATCCTCTCACCATGGCCTCCCAAAGTGCTGGGATTACAGGCTTCAGCCACTGCTCCTGGCCAGTAAATATTTATTTTAAGCCACTGTGAGTAGGGATGGTTTGTCATCTAGCAAAAGCTACTTGATACAGTAACCGTCAGATAAGGCTGCACTGTACCTATTCTCTATACACGGTCTGTTGTCTTCGGTTTGCCGGTCTCCACTCCTCCCTTTTGTCCCACACCTGGCGCCTGCTTTCCTCATCTCTGTAATCTGACTCACTCCTGTAGAATATATTTGGTGACCCTCGCAAAAGCCTAAGTGTGTGAGCCCCATGAAGGGATGAATAAAGGGGGAAATGAGCATGGGTTGTTGGAGGCAGAGAGGGGCTAAGACATGTGTTCTTGAAGAGGAGACTTTGGGGCCAGGAAGGGATTGAAGGGTGAGGACAAGGAGGGAGAGGCGGAGGGGAGGTAGGAGGAGAATCCACATGAGAGTATCTTGTCCTCAAACACCTACGTCTACACTGTCTTTCTCTCAGGTATAAAAGGGATGTCTGACCCGGGCGTGGTGGTTCCTGCCTATCATCCCAGCACTTTGCGAGGCTGAGGAAGGAGGATTTCTTGAGTCCAGGAGTTTGAGACCAGCCTGGGCAACATAGCAAGACCTTGCCTCTACAAAAAAATCAATTAAAATATAAATAAATAAATGGGATGTCTGAGTAGGATGAATTAATCATAGTAATGATAACGTCTGCTCTTCCTATACTCCTCAGATTTCCAGAAAACGACTTCATCTACTGCCACACTGAGACAACATTTCTCATCCATTCCAGGAGCCAATATTCTGAAGTTTGAAAACACACTCTGGCCAGACTGTGGGAAATTGACACCATGTACGCTGTGGACAAGAATGTGAACTGATATGGGTTTTATAGAGGGAAATGTGACGAAGTTTACCAAAATTATCAATACACACAAATCAGCAGTACTGCTATACACCAATAACGACCAAGTTGAAAATCAAATTAAGAACTTGATTCCATTTACAACAGCAGCCCAAAAGCTAAAATATCTAGGAATATATTTACCAAGGAGGTGGAAGATCTCTACAAGGAAAACTACAAATCTCTGATGAATGAAGCTGCAGGGGACACACACAAAGGGAGAAGCATCCCACACTCATGGATTAAAAGAATCAACATTGCTAAAATGACCATATTACCCAAAGTAATTTACAGATTCAATGCCATCTCTATCAAACTTCCAACGTCATTTTTCACAGAATTAGAAAAAACAACCCTTAAATTCCTATGGAGCCAAAAAAGAGCCAGAATAGCCAAAGCAATCCTAAGCAAAAAGAACAAAGCTGGAGGCAACACGTTACCTGACTTCAAATTATACTACAAGGCTGTAGTCACCAAAACAGCATGGTGCTAGTACAGGACCAGACACATGGACCAATGGAACAGAATAGAAAATCCAGAAATAAACTCAAATACCTAGAACCAATAGATTGTTGATGCAGACAAAGACATACAGTGGGGGAAAGGACATCCTATTCAGCAAACGGTATTGAGAAAATTAAGTAGCTACAAGCAAAATAATGAAACTTGATCCCTTTCTCTCCTCATAAGCAAAAATTAACTCAAGATGGATTAAAAACTTAAACGACAGACCTGAAACCGTAAAAATCTTGGGAGAAAACCTAGGAAAAACTTTTCTGGACATTGGCCTAGGCAAAGAATGTATGGTTAAAACCTCAAAAGCAAATGCAACAAAAACAAAAATCAATAAGTGAGACTTAATTAAACTAAAAAGCTTCTGCACAGCAAAAGAAATACTCAAAAGAGCAAATAGGCAATCTACAGAATGGGAGAAGATATTTGTAAACTAAACACCTGACAAAGGACTAATATCCAGAATCTACACAGAACTCAAATCGGCAAGAAAAAAAGCAAATGACCCCATAAAAAGTGGGCAAACAACATGAACAGACATCTCTCAGAAGAAGATATACAAATGGCCAACAAACATATGAAAACATGACCAATATCATTCATCATCAGGTAAATGCAAATCAAAACCACAACGAGATATCATCTTACACCAGTTAAAATAGCCACAATTAAAAAAGCAAAAAACAGTAGGTGCTGGCATGGATGCTGAGAAAAGGGAACCCTTATACACTGTTGGTGGGAGTGTACATTAGTATGACCTCTATAGAAATTGGTATGGAGATTTTTTTTTTTATGGAGAACTAAAAGTAGATCCACCATTTGATCCACAAATCCTACTACTAAGTATCTACCCAAAGGAACAGAGGTCAATATAGGAAAAAGCACAATTGCAGCACAATTCACAATTGCAAAGATGTGGAATCAAACTGAATGCCCATCATCTGATCAGTGGATGATGAAAATGTGGTGTATATGAGAGCGTGCTCCCCAAACCGGAAGTTATGTATTAAAAATTGTGTATTTGTTCTTACATGTTTAAACTTCAGTCCCCTTCAAAGTACTCTCCATTTTATGCCATACACCTATTGAGATGCTTTTTCCACTGCTCAAAACAGTTTTTGAACTCATCGATTTTGATGCCTGTCAGTGCCTCTGCTATTTTTGGTTTCAGCTCCTCCACATTGGCAAAATGTTTTCCTGTGAGAACTTTTTTCATTCGAGGAAATAACAGAAAAAAGTCATTCTGGGCAAGATGGGGGCGGATAGGGAGGGTGAGATACATGGGTTATGTCGTTTTGGGTCAAAAACTGCTGAACACTCATCACGGTGTGGGCAGCACATTGCCACGGCAGAAGAACCAGTCACCTGTTTGCCACAAATCGGGACATTTCTTCTGCAAATCGTGACACAACCTTCTCAAAACTCCCAGATAAAAACTTTGCTTGGCCATTTGATCCCAGAGGAACAAGTTCCGAGTGTACTACAAGGGGCTTTCCCTCCAAAAGATAGTTCTGGTGTTTTGGGTCCTCCCTCGTATCCACTATGGAATACTATTCAGCTGTCAAAAAGAATGAAATAATGTCTTTTGCGTGATTGGAGTCAGAGAACATCGTCCTATGTGAACGAATACAGGAACAGAAAACCAAAACACCATGTGTTCTCACTCCCAAGTGATCTGCAAAGGAATAGAGAATGGAATAATGGATACTGGAGACTTATAAGAGGGAGAGTGAGAAGGGGAAAAGATTGAAGAAATACCTATCAGGTACAATGTGCACAGATGGGGGTGGAGGTTACACGTGAAGCCCAGACAAAGACCATGTGTGCCCTCCCAAGCTATTAAAACAAAGGAAAAAAATTATCAATACAGAGTTCCCCTGACCCAGCAATTTTGCTTCTGGAAATGTACCTTACAGAGGTACTTGCACCAGAGTAAAATGTCAAATATTCACCAACAATCACTTTGGCACTGTCTATAATATCAAAAGACTAGAAACAAGCCAAATGCCATCAATAGACGCCAGTTAAGTAAACCAGGGAACACCACCTGGTTGGCGAGTTCGACTGTCATGAATGTTATGTGTTGAAATGGAAAGGTCTCCAAGATACATGTATATACATACTTGTAAGTAAAATGTAAAAGATACGAGTTTTCATTTAAAAGGCGGGGGGTGGTGGGAGCAGGGAGGGGAGGGCAGGTGCAGTGACTCACGCCTATAATCCCAGCACTTTGGGAGGCCGGAGGATTGCTTGAGCCTAAGAGTTTGAGTCCAGCCTAGGTAGCACAGTGAGACCTCATCTCTACAAAAAAATCACATTAGCCAGACATGGTGATGGTGGCATGTGCCTGTCTTCCCAGCTACTTGGGAGGCTGAGGCAGAAGGATCGCCTGAACCCAGGAGGTCGAGGCTGCAGTGAGCCGTAATTGTGCCACTGCACTCCAGCCTGGGTGACAAAGTAACACGACACCCCATCGCAAAAAACAAAAATAAAATAAATAAGTAAAAGGTGAGGAAATAAGAGTGTATATTTATGATGGCTTATATATGCAAAGAGAAACTCTACAAAGACATGTTCCTTTAAAAGTTGTTACCTTCACTTTAAGGGTGGATGAAGGGATGGGGTTAGAAAGATTTTCTTTTTGTATAAATTAAAAAAAAATTTTTTTTTTTGAGACAAGGTTTGACTCTGTTGTCCAGGCTGAAGGGCAGTGGCATGATCATAGCTCACTGCAGCCTCAACCTCCTGGGCTCAGCCAGTCCTCCTGCCTTAGTTTCCTGAGTAGCTGGGACTACTGGGGTGCACCACCATGCCTGGTTAATTTCTTTTATTTTCATTTATGTAGAGACAGGGTCTTACCATGTTTCCCAGGCTGGTCTCAAACTCCTGACCTCAGGCAATCCTCTCGCCTCGGTCTCTCAGGGTACTGGGGTTAGAGGCCTGAGCCACCGTGCCCAGCCTCTTATATAAATGTTGGTGTTTGAATCATGTAATCATGTTATCCATGTCAACATTTAAATTTTTTAAAAAGTTTCCTCCAGTCCTCCATTTCTCTACCTAAAGCTCCACCCACCGATGCCAGGTCCAGGCTGAGTCTCCAGGGCAGTTCGGACCCTTTTCCATGTGGTGGGACTTCAGTCATCTGTGCAGGGCTCCTCGGGTGACACACACCTGCCCCCTCACTCTGCGCACAGCTCAGGGTTCCCACCGTCTCACTGCCCTTCCTTGCACCCGCCATCAGCGTGTTCCCCAGATGCGTCTGCCTTTCCCTGGGCACGTGGGAGCACAGCACCCTGCCTTCCTGTCATGGGCCGAAGCTGTGCCTAGTCCTGACCCGTGAATCAAGCAGTGAGGGTGTCATTCTGGACTGGGGCCTGTCCCCACCATCCGAGACCCTCCAGAGCTCTTTCTTCCCCGCTGCAGTTACCTGGAATGTTCCAGACAGCGGCAGCTGGGAACTCGGGTCCCAGGTGATGGATGGCAGAGGCCAGAACCCATGTCAGAAGCCACTGAGATGAGGGTGCTGCTTGTCTCTGACATAGCCTGCCCCGTCCTGAATGACAGTGACACCACGCCCCGCGCGGGTGGCACCAGGTGGGGTGGGACTGCAGCCGCCGGCGTGGGTCCGGCAGGCCAAGCGCCACTGGCCACTGTACTCACACGGCTGCCCCAAGGACGCCCTGAATCTGCCGCTGCAGCTGTGGGTCCCTTCGGTACGCCTCCACCAGCAGCAAGGCCTGGTCGTAGCCTGCACAGTAGACCTTGTAGACGCGCTCCAACTCCTCCTGGAATTCCAGGAATAAATCACCTGAGGGCAGATACGCAACAAGGGGTTAACGAGGGTGCATCTGCCCGTCCCCTGGCTCGGGACAGGGAGGAGGGACATGTGCCCCACCAGCTCTGCCTTGAGACTGCTGGGCCTAGCCAGTATGTCACTGTGGGCTGGCGACCTTAGCTTCCTGACTTTCTGTGTTTTTCAGCTCAGTTTCATCAGGTTGCTGTGAGGATTGAGTGACAAGATGACAGGCAGCTCAGGCAGTCCCACTGTGAGATAGGCAGGGAGCCCTTTCCCCAAGCCTAATAAGATGAAGACCGTCCCAGGACAGAGTAGGGGCCCCCTAGCACAGTAAGATAAAAGCCTTCCCAGAATAATGAAAGAGTTTTTCTAGCACCATAAGGTAAGAACTTTCTTGGAAGATTCATATTAGAAAGGAAGGTAGCCCCAATCTGTAGCATGCATGTATAACTTTGCTGTAACCATGAACTGTGAAATACCCAATTAGCCTGTATGTTACTAACATGTAAGCCTTATCGGAAGGACAAAAAAGCTAAAATTGCATAAAAGACAATGCCCTTCTGTGTGCAGCCTTTGGATGTAAATCCAAACAAATCCGGCACAAATAAAACTGCTTCCTGGTCTCGGTGTCTTGACTCTCTGTAAAGTCCTGCCATATGAGCACTTAATAAATGCTGAGCCATGGCATGGTGTGGTGGTTCACACCTGTAATCCCAGTACTTTGGGAAGCCGAGATGGGAGGACCACTTGAGGCCAGGAGTTCCAAGACCAGCCTGAGTTACAAAGTGAGACCCATCTCTACTGAAATAATAAAATAAAAAATAGAATAATAATAAATGGTGCTTACACGTGGGCAGTGCTTGACAGTGCACCAAACACACGCATGACGTCACTCACTTTATCTTTATGACCAGCCATGCGTGGTGAGCACAGACCACAGCCACAGGCACAGGTCTTCTGGGTGTAGGCTCCAGCATCTGTGAGAACAGGGCCAGACCTTCAGCAACCCCTTCCCAGTCAGGGGACCCGGGCAAGCATCTGACCCCTCAGACCTTCCATTCTCTCATCTCTAGGATGGGAATAAAAATAATTCTTCTCATGGCTTATGTGGGAATTAAATAAAATAATGCACCTGACACAAACTACACTTGCCAAATATTTGCCCACTGCACGTTGATGGGCTGTGTGCCAGGCATTCAGTCAGGTTCAGTGAACAGAACCAAACCCTGTCCCAGGCAACTTCTGTTCCAGTGGGGAAGGTAGAAGGACAGTGAACAGACAAATGACACACATTAGGGGGTAAGTGTCATGAACTAAAGTGAGGCCACATAGAGTCACAGACGGGGATCTGCTGGGGAGGTCTCCAGGAGGACATGTCCTTGGGCAACCCACCCCGGGACAGCTCCAGGGCTAGGGAAGGAAGTGCAAAGGCCCTGAGGCAGGTGAGTCTGGCATGAGGGCCATAGCAGGACCACGAGCTGGAACAAGAGTGAGCGAGGGTGGACAGCAGAGAATCAAGCAGTGATGGAGCACAGGCCATGTTGGTCTCAGCAAGTGAGGCGTGGGAAAACGTCCAGATTCTATTTGGCTTTCTCCTTTTTATTTATTTTCTTTTATTTTGTATTCATTATTTTTTTAAGAGTCAGAGTCTGGCTCTGTTGCACAGGTTGGAGTGCAGTGGTGTGAGCCTAACTCACTGCAGCCTCAACCTCTTGGGCTCAAGGGATCCTCCAGCCTCAGCCTCCTGAGTAACTGGCAGTACAGGCTAATTTTTAAAATTTTTTGCAGAGACAGGGTCTCACTTTCTCACTTTTGTTGCCTAGGCTGGTCTCGAACTCCTGGTCTCAGACCATCTGCCCGCCTGGGGATCCCAAAGCACTGGGATGACAGGAATGAGCCAAGATCACCTTAGTGCTTACACTAAAGTAGCAACAACAGAGAGATCAGCGTGGCCCCTGTGCTGTGTTCATGCTCATCTTCAAGAGGCAGAACTGGGACTCGGGGACAGGGACATGTGGGTGGCAGGGGCTTGTCAGTCAGATTCCGCAGCCCGTACTATCATCTCCAGACCTGCAGGGCTCAGACATGGGAGTTACCAGCCACACACAGTCACGGGGCACTCAAAATGCGGCAGAACCCAGTTCAGAGGTGCTGTTGACACACACTCAATCCAAAGACTTAGACACAACAGAAGTGAAATAGCTACTGGATGATTTTTACACTGGTTCCATGGTGAAATAGGATCTGGGATCTAGTGGGTTCAACAGTAAAGTCTTCGGTCTGAGATGATATCAATCTCCACTCAAACAAGTGTTAATTTTTCACTGAAATAAGGATCAAATGATGAAAAGTGAGAACATCTACAGGTATTTTTTAAAATCTTGGTTTGTTGTTGCTGTTGTTGTTGTTTTTAGTTGGAGTCTCACTCTGTTACCCAGGCTGCACTCTCATGGCCACTGCAGCCTCAACCTGCGGGGCTTGGGCGATCCTTCTGCCTCAGCCTTCCAAGTAGCTGGAACCACAAGCACATGTCACCACGACTGGCTAATTTTTTTTTTTTTTAATTTATTGTAGAGACAAGATCTCGCCAAGTTGCCAGGCTGGTCTTGAACCCCTGGACTCAGGCAATCTTCTCACCTCAGCCTCCCAAAGTGCTGGGATTACAGGCGTTGAGCCACCACACCCAGCAAAAAACCTTGTTCTTTAATTTAGTATTAAGGGACCACTTACAGGGAATGCCAGTTCACTCACACAGCCATTTTATAAAGAATAGCATTTTCAAAGAAGGGATAAACACGCCGTAGGCAGGCTGGCACCTTGCCCTCCACCAAGTGGCTACGGCTCAGCAGCCAGGGAGAGCCTTGACTTCTGGGGAAAGGCCTGCATCATTCCACTGCACCCTCCGTCACGTGGATACAACACAGTGGCAGGGAAGGAGAGCCCTGACTCCCGGCCAAGCGCCTGCATCAGATCTTGGCTCTGCCACTAGCTGCTTCACCTTCGGCAGGCCACTTCCCCTCTCTCTGCCTCAGTTTCCTCAACCATAAATAAGATGACAGTGCCTACCTTTCAGAGTTATCAGGAAGATGGGGCAAGTTAATACAAGTCTACCACAGCGGTGCCCAGCGCTTAGAAAACACTCAGAACGTGGGTTTTAAGATGTGTTTGTGGGCTGGGTTCAGTGACTCAGCCTGTAACCCCGGCGCTTTGGGAGGCCGGGGAGAGTGGATTGCCTGAGCCTGCGGGTTCGAGACTAGCCCGGCCAACTTGGTGAGACCTCATCTCTACAATAAATCAAAAAATTAGCCAGGCGTGGTAGCGCGCGCCTGTAGTTCCTGCTACTTGGAAGGCTGAGGGGGAAGGATTGCCTGAGCCCAGCAGGTGGACACTGGGGTGGACATGAGCATGCCACTGTATTCCATCCTATTTGACACAGTGAGACTCCAACTCAAAAAAAAAAAAAAAGAAAGAAAAGCAAATGTAGGACCCTGTCACTTTCCACTCAAAATCATCTGATGGCTTCATCACACTTGGAACAAAGTCTCGACTCCTCACCATGGCCTGCAAAGCCTTGTGTAGTCTGATCCTTTCTTGCCTCTTCCATCTCCTCCCTGACACTGGGCAATCACTCATTCCCTTGGAACCACATCAGCCTCTACTTGTCTCAAACATCCCAGGCTCATCCCTGCCCCCGGACCTTTGCACAGCTCTGCCCTCTCTCTTCCTCCGGATATCCTCACGGCTGGCTCCTTCCTGACACTCAGCTTGCAGCTCACATGCTCCCTCCGCCGCCTCCTCTTTCATTGCTACCTACTGCGACTGGTTATTTTCTTCAAGTTACAAATCATGACCTAACATCTGTTTATCTGTTTATCTTCTGCCTCTCACTCCCATGCTGACCCCATGCGGACAGAAGCATAGATACTTGTTGATGCTGTAACCCCAGCACACCGCATGGCGACTATATGCAGCCAGCGCTCAGTATGTAACTGCTGAATGAATGAATGTGAAAGAGACTCAGACTTGAGACCCAGAGCTGTACCCCCAGCAATCATGTGATCGTGAGGATCCCTTTACCCTCACTTCCCCTCAATCCCCATCTCTGGACCTCAGTCTGTATCACATGATGGGACTGGACTTGACATTGAGGGGCTGCTGGCTCTCCCGTATTGTCTCTGCAATCCCCAAGTGGATCCTTATGGAGCTGCGTCTCCCTGGGCTCTGGAGACAGCTCAGCAATGGACACATTTAAGGACGCTCCCCCAGGCATCAGGGCTGATGACTCCTCGGTCTTCTGCTTACCAATCAGGTGCACTCGATCCCCTTCCGCGGAGGCTGTCTCCTGCAGACCATGGAGAAACCTGCTGCTCACCTTGATGATGTCGTCGATGTTGGAGAACAGGACATCCAGGTCTCCCTGCGGCAGCTGGGAGGAACAGAGATGACGTGAGGTCACTGGCATGTGGCGGTGTGACCGCTCCTGCAGGCTGCAAAGACCAGCCCTGCTGTCAGGCCCATCACTCTGGGCAAGACTCACCACACTGGAATGTCCGCAAGGGTAAGTTTGGCATTTTCATTTCTCTCCAAGAAGCCAGGACAAGACGGAAGACTCAGCATGGGGGTAAGTGGAGTGGGGTTTGCTCCCAGCCCTTGTTCCCCTGTCATTTTTCCCCCTTCAGTTTCCCCATCTATCATCACAGGGTGGAAAGTGATATTTCTCTCCAGCTTTGACATACCTAGCACCTGTCCCCACAACCCCCACGACCTCAAGATGCATGCCAACCCCGGCCTCAGCTAACCAGACTGTGTCTCTGTCACAAGATGCAGAACAGCCATCCCACGTGCGCAGTCTCGGAAGGACATGCCGGATACCACTCCCGTGGGAAAGCTGACATGGAGCAATAGCTAAAGTGGGCTTGTCTCATCCTTAGAGATATACAGCAAGGCTGGGTGCGGTGGCTCAGCCTGTAATCCCAGCACTTTGGGAGGCCGAGGCGAGAGGATTGCCTGAGGCTGGAGGTTTGAGACCAGCCTGGGCAACTTGGTGAGATCTTGTCTCTACACTAAATCACAAAAACTAACTGGCATGGTGGCGTGCGTCTGTAGTTCCAGCAACTTGGAAGGCTGAGGCGGAAGGATCACCTAAACCCAGCAGGTCGAGGCTGCAGTGGCAGTGAGCGTGTCACTACACTCCAGCCAGGGTGACAAGAGTGAGACTCCTACTCAAAAAAAAAAAAAAAAAAAAAAAAAGCTGCATGGCAACATACATAGCCATACTCTGCATGATGACACGTCAGTCCATGGTGGACCGCACAGCCACAGTGGTTCCGTAAGGTTGCAACACCATATTTTAGTGTACCTTTTCTCAGTTCAGAATCCCAAACACTTCCCGTTCATTGTGTTACAGCTGCCTACAGTGTGCACGACAGTCACACGCCGGACAGGTTTGGAACTCAGGAGCAACAGACTACCCTGTACAGCCTAGGCGTGTCATAGGCTAGACCATCTACGGTTGTGTAAGTCACTCTGTGATGTCCACACAACGATGAAATTGCCTGATGATGCATTTCTCAGAACTGATCCTGTTGGATCAGTTGTTGTAAGGGGAGCGTGGCTGTATTTGTTTGTTTAATGCCTATGGAGAAAAATCTTAATTTCTGGAGGGTAAAGTAAGAGAGGCTTTCCGCATTGTCTACTTTAGTATTTCATTCATTCAAGAACTGCTCATTGAAAGTTCATTATTAGCCGGGCATGCTGGCTCATGCCTGCAGGCTCCGCACTTTGGGAGGCGAAGGAGAGAGGATTGCCCAAGTCCCGGGGTTCAAGACCAGCCTGGGCAACTTAGTGAGACCTCGTCTCTACAGTAAAGCAAAAAATTAGTTCACATGTTAGGGGATGCCTGAAAATTTATGGTGAGAGTCTGTATTATTTATGAAATCAGAAAAAAGAGATGTAAAAAATGAACACCTATAATAGAAACCCATCACAGTGATAATCTCTCCATGTTACCACCCTGCAAATAAGACAATTAGAATGTAGGCCAATTATTAATAACTCACCAAATAACAGATGCTGGAGAGGATGTGGCAAAAAGGGAACACGTCTATACTGTTGGTGAGAGTGTAAACTACTACAGCCTCTGTGGAAATCAGTGTGGTGACTCCTAAAAGCTCTAAAAATTGGCCTTCCATATAACCCCACAATTCCCCTACTGGGAATATACCCTGAAGAACTCAAATCACTCTATAAAAAAGACACCTGCACATGTATGTTTATCACAGCA
>NW_007250879.1:94756-113708 GCF_000164805.1 Carlito syrichta
TAACAGTAGTCAATATCTGTCTGGGGAAGGGGGGGCACACCTCATCAACAAGGGTACCTGCACAATGCATATTTGTATAATAACCCTTAACTGTATCCCACAATTTTAAAATAAAATATATATATTAAAAAAAAAAAAAAGAATGTAGGCCAGATGTGATGGCTCACACCTGTAATCCCAGCACTTTGGGAGGTGGAGGCGAGAGGACTGCCTGAGCCCACGGGTTCGAGACCAGCCTGAACAACTTGGTGAGACCTCATCTCTACAATTAAAAAAATATTAAAAAATGAGCCAGCCATGGTGGCATGCACCTATAGTTCAGCTACTTGGAAGGCTAAAGCCGAAGGATCACTTGAACCCAGCAGGGCGAGACTGCAGTAGCTGGGAGTATGCCACTACACTCCAGCCTGGGCAACAGAGTG
Organism: Carlito syrichta; assembly: GCF_000164805.1. NCBI lineage: Eukaryota > Metazoa > Chordata > Mammalia > Primates > Tarsiidae > Carlito > Carlito syrichta. The sequence continues at coordinate 95,179 of NW_007250879.1, forward strand.
AAACTCCGACTCAAAAAAAAAAAAAAAAAAAAAAAAGAATGCAGATCATGGCCGGGCACTGTGGTTCACACATGTCAGCTCCTGGGGAGGTCATGGTGGGGGGATGGCTTAAGCTCAAGGGTTCAAGACAAGCCTGGACAACATCCTATCTCTTTTAAAAAAATATGGGTCAGTTTGAACAATCTGTTCTAAACTTGAAAAGGGCTTTTTCATGAGCTCACTTGATTCTCTAAGGTGATTATTCCCTCTGCATTTAACAGAGATAAGATTCCAGCCACTGAAGGCCTCGTGAACCCTGTGTAGCCACTGCACAGAGGAGCCAGAGCTACCCTCTGGGACTGGCTGACTTCCCATCTGTCAAGCCAGCTTCCATGGTTCCTTTCTGTCAAGCCAGCCCCAGAAGCGGTTGAGAGGCCTCAGGAGCGGGTCCCATTCCTGTCCCCAAAAGCCAGGCTGTGTGGCCCATCCATTACCTGCTGGAGGCGGCTCCTGATGTCGGAGGCGCAGAGCTGGAGGATGTGCAGGTAGGAGGCCTCGGTGTCCACAAGCTCCCCGATGGCCTGCCTCTGCTGGAATATGGATCGGTCCTCAGAAACCTGCCCTTCCCCGTCCGGACTCTCCGACCTGGAGGACGGCTCCTCTGCTCCACGGTCAGCCATGTCGCAGATTCTGGGAAAAGCAAGACCATCTCGACTCACTACTGGGTTGCACTTGAAACTGAGCCTACATTATAAAAATCATAAAGTGTTGCACATATTCCCCTTTCTCTTTGTCCTTTTTTTTTTTTTTGAGTCAAGGTCTCACTCTGTCACCCAGGCTAGAGTGCAGTGGCAGGATCACCGTTCACTGCTGCTTCGGCCTCCTGGGCTCAGAGTGATCCTTCTACCTCAGCCTCCTGAGTAGCTGGGTCTATAGGCACATGCCACCATGCCCAGCTAATTTTTTTGTTTTTTTGTAAAGACAAGGTCTTGCTATGTTACCTAGGCTGGTTCTGAACTCCTAGGCTCAAGCAGTCCTTCCACTTCAGCCTCCCAAAGTGCCAGGATTACAGACGTGAGCCACTGTGCCCAGCTTCTTTGTCCTTTTCCTCCTCTGTGTTTCGCTGCCTGCATAGTCATTTCGGTAGAGGGCAGTCACTAATAATTAACTATCTTAACCCCAGGGCTGCCCGCAAGACTAATGAATATGTTTTTCTCTTTAAAACAAAAAAACAAAAAAACAATGATCTTAGGCCATGTAGATGCCCTCAATGACATCCAGAAGTCTGATCAGCAAGAAGATACGAACAGCTTGGATCACTGGGGTCTCACCTCCCACACACCAGCCCTACTCATAAAAGCCCCAGTTCAGAGGCAGTTTGGGTTTGAGAGTCTGCCTCTCCCGCCCTCATGCTTTGGCCACATTGAAAGAATCTTTCTCTGCTCCTAACTGCAGATACTTTTGTGTTTGGTTTTCTGCACTTTGGGTACTCGAATCTAACTTCTGGGGTTCTAGACAACGCACTATTGGGACATGCTGTCTTCAATTCAACAACAATTATTCATCAAGAGGCCTAAAAACATCTTCGGCTGCAAATAGGGTCAAGAGGAACTGCTGATTAGCATTTGTAGGCAGCATCTGAACAATATTCAAAGGCAGACAACAGCTCGGCTAATTCTGGACATTCTGAATTCCTCTCCCAGGACTAAGACAATGTGCTTGCCTGGCTTTTCTTCTACTTCCATCCCAGCTCCTGACCTGAATCTCTCTATCTGGTTCAGCTGATCTCTTTTACCCTTTCCCAGTATCCCACCCCCACTCTCCCCCACTGTAGCCTCAAAGACGTTGTGGGGAGATTTCCACCTCCTTCTACCCTTCCTAACCCACACCTCTCTCTCCTGCTGTCACCGAGCTCTTCCTGGACATGCTGCCTGCTTAACCTCCCCACAGCAAAGCCTGTGACCACGGTAGCCTGACTGTAGACGCCCACACTTCTGGAGCCCAGTGGCCAGTTCCAACTGCACCTGCCCCTCCTGGATGATCCACCCAAAGAGAGCTGAGGTCCTCTCCATTCCCTGCTCTTTCGCTTTTTCCCTACTGTGCCCCTCCACATCTCTGCCCCCAGTTTTCATCTTGTCCAAGGTCATTCTTGATCCCCACCCCCTAAGTTCTACTTCCTTTCCATGAAACTTCCGCAGCCCCTTCATTGCCGAGTCTATAAAGGGCAACACGATGGACTGGGTGACCTGAGAAACCCTCCTTCTGCAGAGCACTGAGAAACACCAGGTCGGCTGTAACAAGCTTCCTTTAAACTGCATGGCTGAGCCTGGCAGAAAGGAGAGGAAATTGCCAGGGCCTCCAAACTGAGGGCATCAAAACTGGAGCAGACAGCGGCTGAGCTGGTACAGCTCTAGCCCAAAGTGGAGGTATGGCAGGGAAGAGTGCCATCTGGTCTCAGTGGACCAGGGACTCGGTGTCAGCACTTGGCAGGAACAGGAGAAAAGTTTCTCCATAGAACTGGGGCCCCAAGGAGGTCAGTCTAATGATGGGTCAGGAAAAAAGTGCACCCATCCATACAGAAGATGCTTCTCCATCTTGACTTGGGTCCTGAGTGAGGAAAGGTCTCCTCTGAAAATTTATGACAACAGGCCTTCACTGGGCTTCAGCTTCAAATTTATACCACACAGGTGGGTCAAGTAATCCAAAGCTGAGAATTTGCACAAAAAGAAGTCCTAGGCTGGGAATGGTGCTGGCTCACATCTGTAATCCCAGCGCTTTGGGAGGCTGAGGTGGGAGGCTCTCTTGAGGCCAGAAGTTCAAGACCAGCTTGGGCAACATAGAAAAACCCCGTCTTTACAAAAGAAATTTTTTTTGAGTTGGAGTCTCACTCAGTCGCCCAGACTGGAGTGCAGTGGTCACTCCCGGCCACCGCAGCCTTACCTGCTGGGCTTCAGAGATCCTTCCGTCTCAGCCTTCCGAGTAGCCGGAATTACAGGCATGCACTACCACGCCCGGCTGATTTTTTTGATTTATGATTTATTGTAGAGATGAGATCTCGCTGCCCAGGCAGGTTTCGAACCCGCAGGCTCAGGCAATCCACTCACCTCAGCCTCCCAAAGGTGTGGGATTACAGGTTGAGCCACCAAGCCCAGCTTACAAAAGAAAAATTTTAATGTTGTGGTATGCTCCTGTAGTCCCAGCTACTCGGGAGGCCAAGGCAAGAGGATCCCTTGAGCCCAGGAGTTCAAGGTTGCAATAAGACATGATCACTACTGCATTCCAGACTGGACAACAGAGTGAGACCCTGTTTCAAAAAAAAAAAAAAAAAAAAAAAGAAAAGAGAAAAGGACAAGAAAAAAGTTCTGGACTCTGAGTGGCTGTGACAAAAACAAAATATCTCCAGAAGGACACGTCCTTAACGCAGGCCACAAATAACCATGTCCTGAGGATGAGGTTAGAATTCAAAATTACAAGAATCCCACTAGAGTGAGTGTCAGCAGAAATAAGAGCAGGGTGAGACCCAAGAGCGTCAGATGGTCAACACACCAGAGAAGAATTAAGAAATAAATGGGGGAGGAGGAAAGACATTAGTATAGAGACCTATGCAAATGTTTTAAATCTCTAATGAGAATTTACAGAAGTTAAAATTTTCGTCTTTGAAATTAAAAACTGAATGGACAGATTAGACAGACATCTAGGAAAGAGAAATAGTAAAGGAACAGATGGATATGGAGGGATGATCCAGACTACTGAACAGAGAAAGAAAGAAAACATGGAATATGGGACTATGAGAGAGAAACAGGGGGCTCTGAATAGTGACCAGAAAGGCCCATGTGGCACATGGGAGCTCCAGAGCCAGGAGTGCAGAGACAGAGCAAAGACAGTATTTGAAGAGATCAGACAAAGAACTGGTTCCAGAATTTATTAAAAAACACGAATACTTCATTAAATCCAGGAAGTAAAGGTCTCCAGAAAGATTAAAAAAAAAAAAAATCCACGTCTAAACAAGTTGGCGAGAAACTGAAAACCTGAAGGCCTGAAGAATTTTCCTGGCATGGTCCCATACTCACTCCACCAAAACAAAGAAATAAGTCAAGAACAAGGAAGACACAGGAACCTGGCAATCACACAATGGAGAAGGGCAAGGAAGTCCCAGGATAGGTGAAGAGAAATTTTAGAGTCGACTGCCGGCTCCAGGCTGAGGGCAAACAGTCTGGGTGAGAGCACTCCAGAAGGTTCTAGAATGCCTTGAGAGCGGATTTATTGAATTGGCATGGACTCCAGCATTGAATTAGGAATCATTACACAGACAATACATAGAAAACTAAGAAACAAATCAACAAGCAAACAAAGCAATTGTTATAACAACTTTTAAATTTAAAAAATTGTACAAAAAAGCTAAAAGCATTACTACCTGGTAAAAGGATGGTCCATGGAATAAAGAGATAATTGATTTCTCATAAAGAAAAATAAATAAATGCAATCCCATATGATACCCAAAACAAATTCTAGGTGAATTAAAGGCATAAATGTTAAATGTGAAACTCTAATTTTTAGAAGGAAATATGAGAAAATATTTTTACTCTCTCCAGATGGGAAGGATTTCTTCCACAAAACATAGAATGGACAAACCCCAAAAGAAAAGACTGTCAAAGATTGATTAACCTGAGTACATTAATATTAAAATGTTCTGTTTATCAATTCTATAATCAAAAAGAAAAGACAAGCCTCAGACCAGGAGAAGATATTTGTAATGAATGTAACTTGTAAAAGTGTAAAGTCGGTCAGGCACGATGTCTCAAACCTGCAATCCCAGCACTTCAGAAGGCCAAGGTGAGAGGATTGCCTAAACTCAGGGGTTCAAGACCAGCATGGGCAACCTGGTGAGACCTCGTCTCTACAATAAATCAAAAAATAAGCCAGCATGGTAGTGGGCACCTGTAGTTCCAGCTACTTGGAAGGCTAAGACAGAAGGATCGCCTGAGCCCAGCAGGTCGACTCTGTAGTGGCAACAGAATGAGATTCCAACTCAAAAAAAAAAAAAAAAGAAGAAGCATAATGTCTAGGCTATACATAGAACTTCTATGAATCATTAAAACAAGACAAACTAATAGACAAATAATATTGTCTAAATATTGCTGTTGAAAATATAGTATTTTGGCTCAGCATCAGTTCCAACCTCCTACCGGGTCTTGCTGTTATACTGAACCTAGAAAGCCAACAACCAGCTTCCAGAACTCCCTGACAGCTGAGATGCTAAGAGATATTTTCAGCCCCACCAATCATATGGCCTCCTGTGAGCCTGGAATTCAGAACTAAGATAAGTAGGAAGGAAGGTGGAGTTTGAGGCATCCAGGTAACGGGCAGGTACTGCATTGTCCTAAAGTCAAATGCTCTGGCGGTAGATTCTGGCCAAAGTTGTGGAATCTGGAAGCCAGCATCTGGGACATCTGGGGCCACATCTACCTGATTCTCCAGTATCCAGACAGCTGCAGAGGGCAGTGGCTCGGGAGGGCCATTCCTTTAGTCTTGCTCAGGGACTCATTCTTGGACCCATTTTGTGGCCTTCTATTCTAGGGCCCTCAACGATTTGGTGAGACCCCAATACTCTCTTTCAAGTCTATGTATGCTTAAAATGGAATGATTTTTGTTATCACTAACTAAACCCTGGCTAATACAGATATAAACAGGTAATGCACAAAAGAAGAAATTAAAATGACTAATACACAAATGAAAAGACGATTGACTCACTAATAACAAGGCAAATATAAATAATTAAAGCCACAATGAGACACCACTTCATGCCCACCAGACTGACAAAATGTAAAAGTATCAGAGTGTAGTTGAACGCAGACCGGTGAGAAGACAGACACATTTACTGATATGATCATGTGAACTGTTGCAACCACTGTATAAAGAGTAACTTAGCAATGTCTAGAAGAATTGAAAATGCACACACTGTCACACCAAGCCATTCTTCTCCTAGTTCTATCTTGCTTTCCAGAAAGTTCTCTGCATATACCAAGGAATGTGGACAAGAATATCCACAGCACCGCTGTCAGTAATAACAGGAAATTAGAAACAGCCTAGGCTGGGCTCGGTGGCTCAGACTGTCATCCCAGCACTTTGAGAGACAGAGGCAAGTAGAGTGGCTGAGCCTGTGGGTTTGAGACCAGCCCAGGCAACATGGCAAGACCTCGTATCTACAATAAATCAACAATTAGCCAGGCGCGGTAGCGCACACCTGTAGTTCGAGCTACTTGGAAGGCTGAGGTGGAAGGATCGCCAGAGCCCAGCAGGTCGACTCTGGGGTGGCTGTGAGTGTGTCACTGCACTCCAGCGTGGGCGACAGAGTGAGACTCCAACGAAAGAAAGAGAGAGAGAGAGAGAGAGAGAGAGAGAGAGAAAAGAAAGAAAGAAAGAAAGAAAGAAAGAAAGAAAGAAAGAAAGAAAGAAAGAAAGAAAGAAAGAAAGAAAGAAAGAAAATCAAGAAAACTAGCCAGGCATGGTGGTGCATGCCTGTACTCCCAGCTACTTGGGAGGCTGAGACAGAAGGATTGCCTGAGCCCAAGAGGTTGAGGCTGCAGTGAGCTATGTTGGTGCCACTGCACTCCAGCCTGGGTGTCAGAAAGACACCCCAACTCAAAAATAATAATAATAAGTAAGTAAAACAAAGCTGAATATTGCGTCTAGGAATACATATATATGCAGCATAGGTATTAACATTTCATGCAAATGAAAAGCAATAAATTCGGGATAGCAGTAACCCTTGGAAAGGGAGTGAGGAGATTACCAAAGGAAATCTACTGGTATTTGAGGGTTTTAAAAATTCTAATTATTATTTTTATTATTTTTGAGTCAGAGTCTCAGTCTGTCACCCAGGCTGGAGTGCAGTGGCACCATCATAGCTCACCACAGCCTTGACCTCCTGGGCTCATGTAATCCTTCTGTCTCAGTCTCCCAATAGCTGGAACTACAGGCACATACCACCAGGCTTGGCTAATTAAAAAAAAAAAAATTGTAGAAACAAGACCTCACTATGTTGCCCAGGCTGGTCTTGAACTTCTGGGCTCAAGCAATCCTCTTGCCATGGCCTCCCAAAGTGCTGGGATTATAGCCGTGAGCCACCATGCTAGGCCTGAGTTTTTTTTTTTATTTTAACTTTTTATTTTGAGATAATTGAGTAATAAGAAATAATACAGAGAAGTTCCCCATGCCCTTACCCAGTTTCCAGGTGGTAATACCTGCAATGGCACAGCCAGTGTACAGACCAGCCAAGACGCAGTGCAATCCTGTCATGGCGTCCCTCATGTTGCCTCTCCACCCTCCTCACTCCAGCCCCCATCCTAACACTTGGCAATCAAAAACCTGTTATTGGCCGGGTTTGGTGGCTCAGCCTGTAATCCCAGCACTTTGGGAGGTCTAATAATCAAGTGGACTGCCTGAGCCCATGTGTTCGAGATCAGCCCGGGCAACTTCGCAAGACCTCATCTCTACAAAAAGGAAAAATTAGCTGGGCGTGGTAGCGCATACCTGTGGTTCCAGCTACTTGGAAAGCTGAGGCAGAAGGATTGCCAGAGCCCTGCAGGTTGATGCTGGGGTGGCTGTGAGCATGCCACTGTACTCCAGTCTGAGCAATGAAGAGAGAATCCAACTCAGAAACAAACAAACAAAAAAGCCTGTTCTCCATTTATTTATTTATTATAATTTTTTTTTGTAGAGGTGAGGTTCCACTATGTTGCCCAGGCCAGTCTTGAATTCCTGGCTTTAAGCACTCCTCCCACCTTAGCTTCCCAAAGCTCTAGGATTACAGGCATGAGCCTGGCCTGTTCTCCATTTCTATAATTATGTCATTCAAGAATGTCATGGAAATGGAATCGTACAGTGTGTAACCTTCTAGGACTGGCTTTATTCAGCCATGTAGTTCCCTGGAGAGTAATGGAAGTCATGTATAATAACTGTAATTCCTTCCTTTTTATTGCTGAGTATCTGAAATGTTTTGTTGGTTTAAAAAAATCTGAAACAAATATAGAAAGATGTTAAAGATGAAGGAAACTGGGAGGTGACAGGTTGATGTCTGTCGTGCTGTTCCTTATTTTTTTCCAGGTGGTTAAAATGCCTCATGATACGTGAGGTGACATGTGGCCCACGCTACCTGCACTCTAACTGTGTGGGCTGGGCTCCATTTCCTGGCCAGATACTCAGCTCTTGGAGGCAAGATGGGCTTCTCTCCATCCATATCTCCCCGTCCCCCACATTACTGAGTATTAATACATGTTTGTTCCATAAATGGTTCTCGTGAATGTATCAGCAGTTGCCAAAGTTCTTGGCTTGGGTCATAAACATGGAACCAGGGATCTGACAGTGCATAAATGAGTGTCTGGGGAGGGCCCAGAGAGGTTCTGGGACAAATCTGTCTGGTGCACAGCACTGGCCCAGCTCCTGAACACACAGCCTGTGGAGTTGTCCCTAGCTGGAATGGTGGCATTCACTCCCTTGTGCACAGCTTCTCTAGAGAGGTCCCCACTTTATGGCAGGAAAGTCGCTCAGGTTCCACAACTCAGAACTATTGCTAAGTAAGCACAATCATAAGTAATACTTCACGGAGAACTGCTACAGAGTTAAAACAGCGTTAATTTACACTGGGGTAAATTGCAAGCTAGGTCTCCAAGCAGGTCAGGCCAAACCTCTCTGCACGAACATTTTGTTATCCTTTAGTTTACAGCTGGTGTCATGGAAAGAAACACATTTTTATTCCTTTAAAAGTATCATACTCTTATGATATCATATCTCATGCCTGTAATCTCAGCACTACGAGAAGCTGAGGTGAGAGGATCGCTTGAGGCCAGGAGTTTGAGACCAACCTAGGCAATACAGTGAGACCTCATCTCTACTAATTCCTAATCCGGCCTAATAAGGAGGCATATCTCCGAGGACACACTTTGGAAGACATGGCCTCCCTTAGGGCAAGACGGGTGCTAGGAGAGCCCTGGAAAAAAAATCTGCACAGTTCACTCCTGTTCTGCCCTAAGATCTCCTTGATGCCTTGCAACAGACAAGTAAGAACTAAAGTCAGTCTGACACATAGTTGGTGGGGGAAAAAAATGGAATATTCTGCAGTTAATACCACTGCAGTGAGATATTGCACTGGCTCTGGGATAGCACAAACCTGAATTAATTCTCTCCTTCTCTCTCCTGTCTATACTGGAACAGACGGCTTTGGGCATTCACCCATTCATTCCACGAGTATTGGAGCAGCCATCACACGTTAAGCATTTTGCTGGATTTTGAGCATACAAAGATCTAGAGAAAATGGAGCTACACTGGCCAGTCACGGTGGCTCAAACCTGTAATCCCAGCGCTTTGGGAGGCAGAGGTGAGAGGATAGTTTGAGCCCAGAGTTCGAGACCAGCCTGGGCAACTTGGCGAGACCTCATCTCTACAATAAATCAAAAAATTAGCCAGGTGTGGAGGCATGCGCCTGTACTTCCAACTACTTGGAAGGCTGAGGTGGAAGGATTGCCTGAGCCCAGCAGGTCAAGGCTGCAGTGGCCACGAGCACACCACTGCCCTCCAGTCTGGGTGACAGTGAGACTTTGACTCAACAACAAACAAATGGTTCTAAATAACTGGTTATTTGCTCCAGATTTCTCTCCACTGAAAGTATAGGAACTATGTAAATTAAAATATCATGTACAATTATTATGTGTCAATTTTTTAAAAAATTCTTTAAAAAAACAAAAAAGGGCTGGTACAGGTTATTGGATGGGCTTGGTGGTTCATGCCTGTAATCCCAGCACTTTGGGAGGCCAAGGCAAGAGGAATGCTTGGGGCCTGGAAATTGAAACCAACCTGGGCTACATAGTGAGACCCTGTCTCTACAATATATATATACATATATATATACATATATATATATATAGAGAGAGAGAGAGAGAGAGAGAGACAGAAATAGAAAAAATTAGCCAGGCGTGGCGGCACATGCCTGTAGTCCCATCTACTTGGAAGGGTGAGCAGGAGAATTGCTTGAGCCCAGGAGGTCAAGGCTACAGTGAGCCATGATTGTGCCACTGCACTCCAGCCTGGGCAACAGAGTGAGACCATAATGACTGGAAAAAAAAAAAGATATAGACATCCTGACAATTTCATTTCTAACAAGACAGAAGAAGGAACAAGAGGAAATGAAACTCGGCAACTAATTCTAATCAATCAGAAGAACTGAGAGGTGAAACAGAACTAAGCAGATCCCAGGGAAAACGAAGCTATCACCTGAAAGTTCTTCCAGAAGGTGAAATGCCAGGGCAGGGAAATCTGAGCAGCCATCAGCTGCCCACCTAGGCTTTAGAGGAAGGTGCTTTATTTTTTTTATTTTTTGAGTTGGAGTCTTACTCTGTCACCCAGGCTAGAGTGCAGTGGCACATTCACGGCCACCCCAGCGTTGACCTGCTGGGCTCCAGTGATCCTTTTGCCTCAGCCTTCCAAGTAGCTGGAACTACAGGTGCATGCTACCATGCCCAGCTAATTTTTTTTATTTATTGTAAAGAACAGGTCTCACCAAGTTGCCCGGGCTGGTCTCGAACCCATGAGCTCAGGCAATCCACTCACCTCGGCCTCCCAAAGTGCTGGGATTACAGGCTGAGCCACCGAGCCCATCCAGGAGGGTGCTTTAAGCATTCAAGGGGGAAAAAAAAAGGAAGTAAGAACTCAGGGCTGACTCCAGAAGGCTGTCACAGATGAAATTCGAGCAAAGAATACAGGGTGGATACTCCAGAAACAAGACCCAGGCTAACACACCTGGCTTACAAAGACTCGCGCAATAGTCAGAAGGAGGGTCCTGGTCAAAGAGCTTCCAGAACTCTCAAACCCAGGAGGCTCAGGGATTGACCAAATTATGAGGATAACCTCCAAAGCCCTGTCCCTACATGCCTACCAAATACACCTTAAATTTCACGTTCAGCACACTGTCTGCTGGCGATGCTTTCCTCTCCTCAGCCCTCAAGATGGATGGTGAGAGCACGAGAAGGCTAGTGGCCAGCCCTGGAGCCGGAAAAACCTGATTGCAAATTCTGATTCTGCAATCTGTTGGCTGGCTTTCCTAGGACACTTATACAGCCTTCCTCACAGGGTTGTTACAAGATTTCTTAAGATCATCCACGTAGAATATCCAGTAGAGTGCCTGGAACATGGTGAGCTCTCAACAGTGTACCCAAGAATCCCAGCTTTTGAAAATGATTTGTCTTCTGACCGGGCGAGGTGGCTCATACCTGTAATTCCAGCACTGTGGGAGGCCAAGGCAACAGGATTACTTGAACCCAGGAGTTGGAGACCAGCCTGAGCAACATGGTGAGACCACCATCTCCACAATCAATAAATTAGCACATTGGTAGTGCCAGCTACTAGGGAGGCTGAGGCAGAAGGACTGCCTGAGCCTGGGAGATCAAAGTAGCTACTCCAAATACTCGTTGAATGACTGTGGTGAGCCATGATCGTTCGTGCCACTGCACTCCAACCTGGGCAACAGAGTAAGACTCTGACTCAAAAAAGAAAAGAAAAGAAAATTGTTTTCTTATTGTTCCCTTCACAATGCAGCTTGTAAGAACACTTTAAATTTGTTTGCTTTTCTCTTTCTTTTCCCATTTGGGCTCTCTCTATACAATGATCCCACGATTAAGATTAAGCATATACGCAGTGTTTTAATTGTGTACTAACTTGAGAAATTTCGGAAGGCAATCTTGGAATAAACTGCACCTGGAGACTCATTGTTCAAAGGTCAGCAAAGTCACCAGCGCCTGGAAACTCCATTGAAAAATCCAGAAGTCAACCCAGGAAGTTAATCTGTAACCTGCCCCCAATTGAGACAGTGGTGGCAGCTCTCCAGATGGGCAGCAATTCAGGACGATCATCAAAGCCAAACACACAGCCCTGGATCCTGCACCACCCCCAAATGCCCCTCATTCCATCTTCTCCCTGTAAAATCCCCTACCCTTGGCCCAAGATTTTGAAATGGTTCCTTTGAGGCATGATCCTGGTTATCCCCCATCTGTGGCTTTTGAAATAAGTCCCCTTTCTTGCACTATATCTCGGGCTTATTCACTTCAGCCTGCAAGCGACAAGAGGCAGAACTTGCAATCAGCAACAAGAGCAGTAGCTGTTGTTTCCTGCTACTGTTATTGTTAAACTGGAAAGGGTAGCGTGACTGTTGATCAGGTGTGTGAAGGCGTCTCAGGACGTAGGCTGATCCAGATGAATCATATTCAAGCAGGTGGCAGGAACAGCCGATCATAGTAGTCACCATTTGTAATGGAAACTAGACACCAGAGCCCGCCTGGGCATGCATGGGATACTCCAAAAACAGAACCCAGAGACTGAGAAAGAGACTGAGCCCTGGCCACATGACTCAGTCCTGCCATGGTGGAGATCGACTCCCTTGGGTGTGTTTTAGTTTTTTACAAGAGCAAATACATGTTTATTCCCCAACCCCTGTTGGTCTAAACACTCTGAGTTGGGTTTCTGCCACTTGATTAAAACAAATGGTTTGTTAGCCTTTGAAAAGGGAAGCAGAGATCACTTGCAGTCAGCACAGGTTAATTAAAAAAACAGGCCATGCCAGCCTATCCTCATTCTCTTACTGAACGTCAAACAGACTGGTACATCAAAGGAATGCTGTTCAGCCTTGCGTACTTGTTCAAGCAAGGTGTCGTCAGTCTCTTGAGACATCCTCACAAATAAGGAAGAAGACATAGCAGTGGAGGCTGGGGACAGAGGTGGCTCTAGGACAGGAATCTAAAAACTAATAAAATCACTAAATTCGAAGAGTGTTGCCCAACGCCAGCCTTTGGGCCCTGCTCTGCCTCATTAAGGATATCATTAGTTCTTTCAGTGCTGTCCATCCAAGACCACCCGAGTCTAAGGCTCTGCCACCTTTCTCTAGGACTATTACTGCCTCCTGACTGGATACAAGGCACCAGAGTGGAGTAGTCTTTAAAAACACGAAATTAGGGCAGGACACAGAGGCTCATGCCTATAATCCCAGCACTTTGGGAGGCCGAGGTGAGAGGACTGCCTGAGCCTGCAGAATCAAGACCAGCCCTGGCAACTTGGCGAGAACTCAACTCTACAATAAATAAAAAAAAATTAGCCAGGCATGGTGGCACATGTCTGTAGTTTCAGCTACTTGGAAGGCTGAGGTGTAAGGATCACCTGAGTCCAGCAAGTTGAGGCTGCAGTGGCTGTGAGCATACCACTGCACTCCAGCCTGGACAACAGAGTGAGACTCCAACTCAAAAAACAAACAAAACAAAAAACAAAAACTCACAAAATCAGTCACTTTACTTCTCTGCTGGAAACCCAGACAAGTCGGTCCTGACTCCCACCACTTTTCCAAAGAACCTCTCCCTTCTCCCAAAAATTGTTTTGCATATCCTATTTGTTTTATTACTCTGCGGCTCATGCACTAGAGTGTGAACTCCATGAGGGCAGGGATCACACCTCTTTTATTCATTAGTGCATTATCTGGTGTCTACTCCAGATCTAGCACATAGTAGTTGCTCAATTAATTAAATAACTGAATGAATGACATACATGGACACTGACAGGATAATGATCAACTTGCCAGTGACTCTGTTGGAAGTGGAGTTAGACTAATATGATCACATATGACTCTTGGGTCTTGGAAGCCACCAAAAGCTTGAGGCCAAGTAAGGCATAGCAACTCTCCTTGAATGTTATGTAAAAAGAAATTAGTATGTGGTCTTTTTGGCCTGGCTCCCTTTAGCACAATTACTCTAAGATCCATCCGTGTAGTAGCAGGTATCAGTACTTTACTATTGTTTATGTTGTTTATCCTGTCACATGGAGTATTACTATTCGCTTATCCATGCACTGGATAAACAACTGCTTGTTTTCCACTTAGCTATTACAATAAAGCTGAACCTAAGGCTGGTGCTGTGGCTCAAGCCTGTAATCCCAGCACTTTGGGAGGCCGAGGCGAGAAGACTGCCTGAGCTCAGGGGTTCGAGACCAGCCTGGGTAACTTGGTGAGACCTCGTCTCTACAATAAACTAGAAAAAAATAAATTAGCCAGGTACGGTAGCGCATACCTGTAGCCCCAGCTACTTGGAATGCTGGGGTGGAAGGATCACTGGAGCCCAGCAGGTTAAGGCTGCAGAGGCCGTGAGCATGCCACTGCACTCCAGCTTGGGTGACAGAGTAAGACTCCAACTCAAAAAAAAAAAACTGGACCTAGAAGAGACATGTTTGGATAACACTATAGGTGTCTATTTAACTTGGTAAACAAATGCTAAGCTCCTTTTGAAAAGTGGCTAAACATTTTACACTGCTCCCATTTCTCACCTCCTGGTCAACACTTGTTTATGGTCAGCCTTTTTGGTTTTCACCTTCTTCACAGGTATAAAGTGGTTTTAATCTTGAGTCTCTTTTCAAGTGTTTCTTTGCCACCTATCTACCTTCTTTAGACAACACTTTAAAATGTTTGTTTAAGTTATGAAAGAGGCTCTCACTCATCATATAACTGCTACACAATACAGGAACAGACAAAGAGGAGATAATTGTCTTCTACTGGTTGGGCACGGTGGGTCACGCCTACAGTCCCAGCATTTTGGGAGGCCAAGACAAGAGGATCGCTTGGGGTCAAAAGTTCGAGATCAAACTGGGCAGCAGAGCAAGATCCTGTCTCTACAAAAAAAATAAAAAAAGTGGTCAGGTGTGGTGGTACATGCCTTTAGTGTCAGCAACTCTGAAGGCTGAGGCAAGAGGAGTCCAGGGCTGCAGTCAGCTATGATTGCCCCACTGTACTCCAGCCTGGGTGACAGAGAGACCTTCTGATGCAAATGGCTGGTAGGTCATTTCTTGAGAATTCTTTTTTTTTTTTTTTTTTGAGTCAGAGTCTCATTCTATCGCGCAGGCTGGAGTGCAGTGGTACGTTCACGGTCAACGCAACCTCAAGCTGCTGGGCTCAGGGGACTCTTCCACCTCAGCCTTCCAAGTAGCTGAGTTACAGGCATGCACCACCAGGTACAGCTAATTTTTTAAAAATTTGTTGAGAGACAAGGTCTCTCCAAGTTGCCCAGGCTGGTCTCGAACTCCTGGGCTCAGGCAATCCTCTTGCCTCGGTCTCCCAAAGTTCTGGGATTACAGGTGTGCGCCACCATGCCCGGCTGAGAAATCCTGTTCTTAACTCTGTCCTACTGAGAAATGAAGGTAGTGGGGATGGCAGGAAAAGCCCACAGAATGTGTGCACGGGGAGAGTCTCTGTCAGGGCACTGAAAGCATGCAACTGAAAGGTCACATTAGAAAAAACATTCTGATTGTTTTTTTATTTTTATTTATTTATATTTCAAGTTGGGGGGGTCTCACTGTGTCACCCATGCTGGAGTGCAGTGGCACGATCATAGCTCACTGTAGCCTCGACCTTCCAGGCTCAGGCAATCCTCCTGCCTCAGCCTCTCAAGTAGCTGGGACTACAGATGTATGCCACCATGCCCGGCTAACTTTTTGAGTTTTTTGTAGAGACAAGGTGTCTGTATGTTGCTCAGGCTGGTCTCGAACTCCTGGGCTCAAGGGACCCTCCTGCCTCGGTCTCCCAAAGTGCTGGAATTATAGGTATGAGTTGCTGTGCCTGGCCTCATTCTAAATTTTTAGAAACTACTGTGAAATAAAATAGCACCACAGAGCCAGGAAGGGAAGGAACTTGCCAAAGTCACCGTGTTTAAATAGAAAGAACTTTTCTGGATTAGAAATGTATGATTGGAAGTGAGGTGGAAAGAGGACAAGAGACCCCCACACACAAATGAGCACACGCACATGCATACTCTGTCTCTTTTTCCCATGGAAAACTCCCTTAATAAACACATGGAGAGAATGTCACCCCCCGCCAGGCGGTGTGTGTCCTAATCCTAATTTAATAGCAGCTATTCACCCTTAGCCAAGTTTCCCTGGCTCTGTTTGGAAGGCCTAAAAAGGTCTTCCAACAGAAAAAAGAGACAACAGTGTTTTTTAAAAGCAGTTCTTTTTATAGGCAAGTGGGCCTGCCCAGGCTCTGTCCTCACAAGTCTGAATCCAGATTTAAAGCTCTTAAGCCTGTCGATGAACACGCAGCAGGCTTCACATACTCAAGTTCTATAAATGCTGTTTTGCTTCTGTTCGGCACCCAAAAACACACTCCCCCCTCATTAGTTAAATAAAAAGCCATTTATCTGATGAAGGGCAGAATCAACCAAGGCACTGTTTACCAGAGCAATCTGCTGACCAAGGGCCATGTGAGCCGGCTCCTGCAGCTCCTGTGCCGGGCAGAGACTCAGCTAGGCCTCCCTGCGGAGCAAGACAGGATATTGCTCGGCTCCTGTGCTTGGCCTCTTCCCTCTCATTTAGAAGAAAACACATGGGTGAGGGCTCCATTTGAAAGAGGCAAGTGATGGCGGGACTCGGTGGCTCAGCCTTTCATCCCAGCACTTTGGGAGGTCGAGGCAAGTGGATTGCCTGAGCCCACGGGTTCGAGACCAGCCCTGGCAACTTGGTGAGACCTCGTCTCTACAATAAATCAAAAAAAAGTAGCTGGGTGTGGTAGCAAGCACCTGTAGTTCCAGCTACTTGGAAGGCTGAGGTGGAAGGATCACTGGAGCCCAGCGGGTCAACACTGGGGTGGTCGTGAGTGAGCAACAGAATGAGACTACAACTCAAAAAAAAAAAAAAAAGAGGCAGGTGAGCGCAATAAACAGTCCTTGTTACAGTATCTGGGAGCCTCTACTGTCAGCATTGGACCTTGGGTCAAATATTGAGAGTATGCATTGCTGCAGTCTAATTTAGGACACCATCACCAAGGTGCACAGGAGCCTATTAAGTTGGAATAGCAAGTATAGATTTTGTATGCTTGTGTTTATAATTTTATTTATTTATTTTTTTGCTGTTTTTTTAATTATAAAGATGTGGGGTACAATTCAGGATTAGGTATACAAACACTGATTATGCAGGTACCCTTGCTGATGAGGTAGTGCTTATAATTTTTAAAAATGTGTCTCATTCTATTTCAGATACAGCCCAATTTCTTCCAGGTCATCACCCTTTTCTAACTGGCACAGCTTTGACTCACTGGGCTCTGTGTGTGAGCACTTTGACAAAAATTTTTATACATAATAGATGCACATGGTTTCATGCACATGTGATAATTTAATACATTCATAAAATGTATAAAGATCAAATCAGTGTACTTAGGCTGTCCATCCCCTTAAATATTTGCCTTCCATGCCAGAACCACTCTAATTCCTCTAGTTATTTTGAAACGTACAGTACGTGATTGTGAAGTCTAGTCACTCCAGGATGACCAGAGTTATCATTTAGCATCCACTGCGCCAGGCGCTGGGTTTTATGTCCTTTTCAGAAGTCTGACAACAACCTGGAGGACTGACGCTCTTGCCTCCACCCTGCAAAGAGAACTTGGCCTCCAACAGGCCGAACCATGCGTCCTGCGTCACACAGCATCAGGGCTCACCAGGCCTCCTTAGCCAGCTGCTCCCTCAAAAGCAGCCAAGACCCTACTCTGAAGCCCCAACAGCCCGCGGGCCACACAGCAGGAGTTCAAGTTCGGTGGAGTTCAGTCAGTGTGCGGGTTATATGCGAACCCACCTGCAGGGTGAACACACGTCTCAGGGCTCAGGCCCCCAGAGGGGGGCACACCGTCCGGGCAGCTGCCCGCTGCCCTCCCCCCCCTTTGCGTCCTGGCTTCCAGTGCAGCATGGCACTGATTCTCCCAGGCCCTTAGCCAAGCCCCCTAGCCCGACGATTCCTGCTCTCCCTTCCCCTGCCCCGCTTGTCTGTTCATAATTACATTTTGCTTGGCAGGACTTTCTTCCCGTTGCTTCTCTTTGCCCATTGTTTAACTCATTACGAGGCCCGTTAAAAACTGCCCAGATCCTACACGGAAGCAGGCAGCGGCGAACGCGCCAAGAAGAACGATCGTCGTTTCCCAGGCCAGCTTACCTGCCCGGGCCTCAGTTTCCCACCTCGGCCGTGTCACGTGGAGCGGGTGGCTTGCTTTCCATAGCGTCTCAAGGCAGCCGGCAGCCAGGATCCAGGCCGGGCCGCGCACCTGCCGCCTCCGGGGTGGCCCCTGCTCTGCCCCGCCCCCGCCCGCCGGCCCGCCCGAGTCTCCGGCAGGACTCAGCGCGCAGGTGCCCGCGGCCCACGCGGGCTGGGCAGCCGGGACGCGCACGGGGCGGGAGGCCGCCCGGTCCCGCAACGCAGGGTCCCCGCGGGCGGCGGCGACTCCCGAGGGCTGGATCTGCCAGGCCCTGCGCGCCGCGGGGGAAGGGCGCTCTTTCTTGTAGATTAGGAAGTGGTAGAAATATTAGTGATTCACGTTGACTTTGCCCGGACACAGTTTAGTTGAGCTGAGTATCATCTACTTCTAAAATCTTTATATATTATTTCTCCTCTCACTTTAATACCCATTAGACATTTGTTTCATTTTAGATTCTCCATTCAAGATAAAAATAATTTGTTTTTAATCCTTCCTACATGTTGATTATGTATCATCA
>NW_007250879.1:113728-123271 GCF_000164805.1 Carlito syrichta
GCTGCAGGCGGGGCTGGGCGTCGCCTCAGGCCCACCCACCCGGGACCCACCCACCCGGGACCCGAGACTGCCCACTCACCCGGGACCCACCCACCCGGGACCCGAGACTGCCCACTCACCCGGGACCCACCCACCGGGACCCGAGACTGCCCACTCACCCGGGACCCACCCACCGGGACCCGATACCGGCCACCTGGGACGCACCCACCCCAGGACCCGGGACCCACTCACCCCCGAACCCAAGACCTCCCACCCAGGACCCACATCAGCGGCTTCTCGACCAGCCAGAACACCTGTGCTCCTGACCACTTCACAAACTGGGCCTCATTTCATTCCTAGTTCCTTGCCCTAGCTCTCCTGGGAGACTTGCACGACCTTACCCCGAGGCCAGAGTCTCCTCTTTTGGACAAAGGTGTTGACCCATTCTCTCTCTCCACTGCGAGCTGTCGCTCTGGGTACTGGGGACAGACAAGGTCCCACCCCCTTGAGCTCCCATCCTGGACATTAAACACAAAACTGGAAGCGACAATTGCTGTGAAACCCAGGGAAAGTCTCAGATCGGGACAACCAAGCCTTGCTAGTGTGGTCAGGAATGGACTAGGCTAACTTCCTCTCCTGCCAGTTGTAGCTTTTATTCTCATAGCTGGGGCTTCCTCCCTATTATTACTACAGGGAGTAATGGTGTTGCTCACTAAGGTCCTACATAAACATGTTACTTGTGTGGTCTCAATCAGCATTCACAACTGCTCTAAGGGATGGGGATGATGGCTGCTATCCTCAATTCAGAGAAATGAAATAACTTGCCCATGATCACAGAACTGCTTAATGGCAGAGCCAGTGTACAAATTCAGACTGTCTGAGGCCTCTGGGTGCTTAGCTACCACCCTATCCCCATAAAAAAAATTCATAGCCGGGCTCAGTGGCTCAGCCTGTAATCCCGCGCCTTTGGGAGGCTGAGGTGAGTGGATTGCCTGAGCCTGCAGGTTCAAGACCCGCCTGGGCAGCGAGACCTCATCTCTACAATTAAAAAAAAAAAAATTAGCCAGGCATGGTAATGCATGCCTGTAATTCCAGCTACTTGGAAAGCTGAGGCGGAAGGATCACCGGAGCCCAGCAGGTCAAGGCTGTGGTGGCCAGAAGCGGCCACTGCACTCCAGTCTGGGCAACAGAGTAAGACTCCAACTCAAAAAAAAAAAAAAAAAAAATTCACACCAGAATAGTGTTGTATCTGGAATTCGGCAGATGAGGACAACTGAAGGGGAGGGGAAGCCTAGCCTGTGGAAGAGAAAAGCAAAGAAAGGAGAAGCCTTTAAAAGATTAGTCCTATGTCCTATGGATTACACTTTACCCGCACGACCTTAGAGATCATCACAATGTGGGAAAGCTATCAGGAAACATTGAACTTCAATGTGTTAAGGAATAACTTTTCTAAGAATTAAAGTATTTCAAAAACAGTATTGGTTGCCCTGGAGAGAGTGAGGCCCTGTCTCTAAAAGATGCATCCAAGCAGAGAGGTTTGTTGGCAGGTGCTTCAGAGAAGAGTCGCCTAAAAGGTAAAGGCTGATTGAGCCGGTCACTAAGTATCCTTCCTATTCTGGTATTTTGTCTACTCGAATCCACTGATAGAGAAATTGAAATCTAGGGTGGTAAGGGGCTTGTTCAAAGACACCTGGGAAGTGAAGAGCTGAACCCAAAGCCAAGTCTGATTCCTAGATCCGGCTTCCTAACTGAGGGTGAGGAACTTATCAGTGCACAAATCCTCAGTTCCGGCCCCTGTGAAGTGTGTGTGTGTGTCTGTCTGTCTCCTGGATGTATGAAATCAACTACTTTCAGCCAGGCTCAGTGGCTCAGCCTATAATCCCAGGACATTGGAGGCCGAGGCGAGTGAATTGCCTGAGCCTATAGGTTCGAGACAAGCCCAGGCAACTTGGTAAGAACTCGTCTCTACAATAAATAAAAAAAAATTAACTGGGCGTGGTGGTGCATGCCTGTAGTTCCTGCTACTTGGAAGGCTGAGGCAGAAAGATCACTGGAGCCCAGCAGGTCGATGCTGGGGTGGCCGTGAGTGTGCCACAGCACTCTAGCCTAGGCAATGGAGGGAGACTCCAACTCAAAAAAGAAAAAAAGAGAGAAAGAAATCACCTACTTTACGTGTTTTCCTTTGCATTTCTAACACGTTCCCTTCTTCTTTGCTTGTCTTGTGTATTCTATGTGTTCAGAGACAGATATCAACACTCCCTGGGCAATTGCTGTATTATAGGGTCCCGAGTATTTATTTGGTAATTTAAGGAAACGGAAATAAGCTGGATATTTGCATTGGAAACGGTTGTTTCTTTGATCCTATTTTGGGACTTGGTTATTTTGAGCGAGATTTCAAGTGCACTGACATGATTTCCTCCGTCTTGCATCCTAGTCATGTGTATTTTGATGAGCAGCAATCTACTTGTCAGCTCCAAAAGAGGCATTCTTTTTTGAGTCCTCTGGAGAGCTACGTGTTTGTTGTTAACTGGAAATCTCTAACAGAGGAATACAATTGCCATTTGAATTGATGTCTAGAACATCAACAAAGAAATGGCCATCGCCTTGCCCCCAGCAACACCAGTCCAAAGATAAAAAGGTTCCCATCTGTCCACTTCTATTTTCAGCAGAGCGATCGATTTTAAAATTTTATCTATTTTTTTGAAAAGAAAATACATTTGCCTGGTTTGAAATTCAAAAGCATACTGTTGGGGCTATGGCTTATTGATTGTTGGCTTCCTCTCAGTGCCCGGAATGATGCCATGTATACAGTAGGTGCTGAATAAGTGTTTGTTGAACAAGTGTATGCGTGAGTGTGAATCAGGAAGTTGTAGGAGCAGAGAAAGAGGTGGGTTCCAGTGGACTACTAACACTGAGACAACAGCTTGTTTCCCTGGTCTGTCTTCTTTTGCCTGAGGAGCAGGGGCTTTAAAGGGAGCCCAGACAGAACACCCAGATAAATTGCAAACTTGACCGTGACTTAAGTCAGAGATCTTTACTAAAAGCATTGGGGTTGAGCATTGCCTGAGTTGAGCATTGCCTGAGTTCTTGGGGTTGAGCATTGCCTGAGCTCTTGGTTGCAAGCAACAAAAACTGATTCTGGTTACCGAAAGCAGAAAACGTATCTACTGATAGTGTGTTTAGGAGTTCAAAGAATCAGTGGAAAGGCTGGAGAACCAGGCTGGGAATACTGGCTGGCACTGTGGGAGGCCAGGTGACCAGACACACAGAGGAGACTCCACTGCAGGAAAGGTGCCTCTGCTGGACACAGGCAGTGCTATTTGCCCTGACACTCAGGCTCTGGTCCTGGGACTAGATCCCATGGCTGATCCAGCTGCCATCACTGCCACCAGATACTGAACGCCACCACCATTGAAACTCACCAAAATGTACTGAATAATTTCTACCCATTAGCTGCTTCTCTCTTCTCTTCTCTCCAGAGTTATGTTTGGAGGAAACTGACAGCAGGGACTTTGGCCTCTGTGAAGACATCCAGGTCCCTGCTTTACATAGTAGCCTGTTTCCCAACTACATAAAGGCAATTTGGAGGTTGAGTGACCAGGAAAATGACAAATGTCCACTAATAATTTGTAGGCCCCAAACTGAAAAAATTAAAGAACATAATCGGTATAAAGTACCTATTGTAGCAACAGAATTGAACTCTCAGAACCTGAAATGGTGGTGTTTACTTGTTATTACTTTTAAAACTTTAGCTAATCAAGCTGAGTATGGCAGCTCACACCTGTAATTCCAGCACTTTGGGAGACCAAGACAAGAGGATCGCTAGAGGCCAAGAGTTTGAGACCTGCCTGGGGAACATAGGGAGACCTAGTACCTATTTTTTTAAAAAAATTGCCAAGCTCGGTGGCTCAGCCTATAATCCCGTGCCTTTGGGAGTCCACGGGTTCAAGACCCACCTGGGCAGGCGAGACCTCATCTCTACAATAAATCAAAAAATTAGCTGGGCGTGGTAGCGCGCGCCTGTAATTCTGACTACTCAGAAGGTTGAGGCGGAAGGATCGCCGGAGCCCAGCAGGTCGAGGCTGTGGTGGCCAGGAGCGGTCACTGCACTCCAGTCTGGGCGACAGAGTGAGACTCCAACTCAAAAAAAACCCACAAAACTTAATCAAAGAATGTTTTTACAGCATGAATACTTTCTTCCTTGCCTTTCCTTTCCTTTTTCATTGGAATCATTTGCAGTGGCAGAGTTCAGCCAAGAAGGTTGAGAAGAAAGAGGTGAGCTGTGCCAAGTGTGTACTTAACGTCACAATACAGGCAGTGCCATGAGTCAAGTCAATCCAATCTATCTTTCTGATAATTTTTTTTAACTCTGCCTACCTCTCTTAGAGTCTCAACCTTGGGATCATATCTAATTTTTATTTTTTGGCACGCCACCACACCCAGCTAATTTTATTTTTTGTATAGTCAAGATCCCGCTATGTTGCCGAGGCTGGTCTTGAATTCCTGACTCAAGCGATTCTCCTGCCTCAGCCTTCCAAAGTGCTGGGATGACACGCATGAGCCACTGCGCCTGGCCTCAATGTGTTATTTCATTAAAAAGGAAAGACGTTGGTCTCGATCTCTGGGGGGTTTTTTGTTTTTGTTTTTGTTTTTTTAGTTAGAGTCTCACTCTGTTGCCCAGGCTAGAGTGCAGTGGCATGCTCACCACCACTGCAGCCTCAACCTGCTGGGCTCAGGCAATCCTTCCACCTCAGCCTTCCAAGTAGCTCGAACTACAGGTGTGCGCTACCACGCCTGGCTAATTTTTGATTTATTGTAGATACGAGGTCTCGCCATGTTGCCTGGGCTGGTCTCAAACCCACAGGCTCAGGCACTCTACTTGCCTCTGTCTCTCAAAGCACATGCCACCACAGCCGGCTAATTTTTTGATTTTATTGTAGAGATGAGGTCTCGCCAATTTGCCCAGGCTGGTCTCGAACCATTGGACTCAGGAATCCTCTCACCTCAGCCTCCCAAAGTGCTAGGATTACAGGCGAGAGCCCTCATATCTAATTTTTTATTCAACTTTGTGATATCTGCCACTCTTTCCAGAGTAATAATAAAAGCAGGTGCTACTTGAGTACCTAGTACATGTGAGGAATGTTTTACAGATTACTTCCAATCTTGATAATCATCCTATGTGATAGATATTGTTTGCATTTTACAGATGAGGAAATTGAAGCTAAGGGAGATTACATAACTTATCCAAGGTTACATGGCCTCCAGGTGACTGCACGTAAAGCCAAGTACACCGCTGTCCCATACTGTCTCTCATCTGCCTACTTTCTCCAGAGTCCCAGCACCACTTAAGAGAGTCTAAGTCTGGAGTGTAAGTTTCGAGAGTTATTTCTTCTAGCTCCCGGGATATTAAATTGTCAAAAAGACAAGTCAAAAAATTATTTGTTGCTGTGTCTTCAGCAGAATTAAACTTTTATCCAATAATACGCTAGCTTAGTAACCTCATTACTAATGTATAAACGTGTTCCCAACAGGAGTGTCTGCTTTATGTAGCCCATATTATGAGCCAGGCTCTCTGTAGATGGCCCTGAGAGATTAGTGTCATCACCTTCTTTTTACAGATGAGAAACCTGGAATTCACAAAGATTGAGAAGCTCACAGGGGCCACACTGCTAGACATGGCAGGCCTGAGGCTGGAGCCTCAGCAGCATAACTTCAAAGCCTGCATTTCTTCTGGTAGGTCATACTCCTCTGGCCCACTTTACAATTTGTATAGGAAAAGTCCACTTACTTTCTCTTCTGTGTCTTTCCCTTTCTCATTCCCAATAGCATTCATGCAGGCCCCTGGCTCCTCCCAGGTATTCTCATCCTTGTTTACTAGCTGAGCGGCTCCCTCTTTCCACGAATGAGGCCATACTCTTCTCACACAGACTCAGTCCTGAGCTCTGCACATACCTGCTTTTCATCTCTGGAAATACGGAGAGCCTAACTTTGCAGATCAGGGCATTCCCTAGTGAGTCTACTTTGCTAAACTCCATCATTTAATAAGTCCCTCGGTTCTAGCAGTTGTTTTAACCTATTACCCCGATTCTTTAGCCCAGTTTGGGGAACATGTTTTGCCTGGACCACACACCTTGCAATAGTCAGTACTTCTTTGGTTGCAGTGACAGAAGTCCAACTCATCCAAAAATCACAATGTCTGGTGGCAGAAAAGACCATCTCCCCTGGTGTCCCTTCAAGAGGTGAAAAGTTCTCCAGCAGACTTTTCCTCCTGTCTCATTGGCTAGAATAAATAGCACCATATGCATACTTAAAGCAAATACTGGCAGGCCTAGGTGGAGGAAGACCCAACTTGGGGCCAGCCCCCTGAGCACAGTCATGTAGCCTTTTTTTTATTAGTTGTAGACTCGCTCTGTCACCCAGGCTGGAGTGCAGTGGTGCACTCATGGCCACTGCAGCCTCAACCTGCTGGGCTCAGGTCATCTTTCTGCCTCAGCCTTCCAAATAACTGAAACTACAGGTGTATGCCACCACACCCAGCTAATTTTTTTATTCATTGTAGAGACAAGGTCTCACCATGTTGCTCAGGCTGGTCTCAAACCCGTGAGCTCAGGCAATCTTCTCATCTCCACCTCCCAAAGTACTGGGATTACAGGCGTGAGCCACCACACCCGGCAGTCACCTCACCTTAACAAAACTGGGATCTCATTGGGAAAGAGGAAGGATAAGGCGGAATGCTCCTGGGTAGGCAGCTAGCAGTGTGGGTCCCAGGAGGAAGTTGGGAGCCAAAGGTAAGGTGACCTTTCCTACTGAGTCTTTTTTTTTTCTGTTGGAGTCTCATTCTGTCACCCAGACTGGAGTACAGTGGCACGATCACGGCCACTGCAGCCTCGACCTACTGGGCTCAGGCGATCCTTCCACCTCAGTCTTCCAAGTAGCTGGAACTACAGGAGTGCATTACCACGCCCGGCTAATTTTTAAAATTTTACTGTAGAGACGAGGTCTCACCAAGTTACCCAGGTTGGTCCCACACCTGGCCCCTGCTGAGTCTTTAAAGAGTCAATTCCTACTGGGCAAATGAAAAGTTATACCAGGTTGGGCGCAGTAGCTCAGCCTGTAATCCCAGCACTTTGGGGAGGCTGAGGTGAGAGGTTTGCCTGAGTCCAGGGGTTCGAGACCAGCCTGGGCAACTTGGTGAGACCTCATCTCTACAATAAATCACAAAATCACAAAAACTAGCTGGGCATGGTGGTATGTATCTGTAGTTTCAGCTCCTTGGAAGGCTGAGGTGGAAGGATCATCTAAGCCCCGCAGGCTGAGGCTGCAGCAGCCATGAGCATGCCACTGCACTCCAGCCTGGGCAACAAGAGTGAGACTCCAACTCAAAAAAAGAAAAGTTACACCAGGAAGAAAGCACGTCACAAGAAGCCATAACAACAATGAAACTGCCTTGTATTTTCCAGAAACTCCAGTTAACATTGTTATAGGTGTGAAAAGAAGAGAGCCGAGGTCAAAGAGCTGGTGAACACACAAAGGCACGCAGAGAGAGGGGCCCACAAAGAAGGCTGCGCTGGAGTGGCCAGCCAGGGCTGCAAGGAGACCTGCCTCTCATTAAACATCCTGAGGAACAACATACTTCTGCTGCTGTGCTTCAGGCTGGCCCCTCCTCCAAACTGCAGCTGAAATTTTGGACCAGGATCCTTCCAAGTATTGTTTGAATGATTGTGATATTTTATTTGTGTTCACTGGTTTCTAGATGGAAGTCTCCTCTGTTAGTGCAATTCTTTCCTGGAAACTGAGAAAAAAGTCTAGTGCAAAAAGGAAACTCTCTCTCCTAAAAAATGCATTCAAGTCCCTGGGACACAGCCTCAGGTTTTGTTGCTATGGATTTAACAGTCGGGAATTGTGTGGGCAAGGGTGTAAGTAATTTCTAAGAGTATAAGTTGATGCACTCTTTTTGACTCAGAAATTTCACTTCTAAACTGGGCTTGGTAGCTCAGCCTGTAATCCCACGCTTTGGGAGGCTGAGGTGAGTGGATTGCCTGAGCCCGCGGGTTTGAGACCCGCCTGGTCAACTTGGCGAGACCTCATCACTACAATAAATCAGAAAAAATTAGCCGAGTGTGGTAGCACATGCCTATAGTTCCAGCTACTTGGAAGGCTGAGGCAGAAGGATTGCCAGAGCCCAGCAGGTCGAGGCTGCGGTGGCCGGGAGTGGCCACTCCACTCCAGGCTGGGTGACAGAGTGAGACTCCAACTCAAAAAAAAATAAAAAAGAAATTTTACTTCTAGTAATTTATCCTATCACACACACACACGTATACAAATATTTTTGAATAAGGATGTTTATTGTGACTTTAAAAAAATCTAAGTAAAAAGTTTAAAATAGCCCAAATAACTATCAACAGGAGATTGTTTAAATAAATTCCAGTATGTGCACACAATGGAATAATATATAGTCAATAAGAACAAGGTTAATCTATAGGTATTGGAATAAAAGGATATCCATGATATGATATATCATTAACTGAAAAAAAGTAGGTTATAGAACCATATGTTTAATATATACATATGTAAATACATGTTATATACAATGCATGTATATAATTCACTCAATTATTTAACAGATATTATTATTGTTATTTTAGAAACACGGTCTTGCTGTGTTGCCCAGGCGGGTCTCAAACTCCTGGCCTCAAGCAATCCAACTTTGGATTACAGGCATGACCCACTGTGCCTGACCAACAGATATTAGTGAAGCAGGAACTGTTCTAGGGAAACACTAGTGAACAAGACAGTACCACTCCTGTCACATAGAGTCTATGTTCTAGTGAAGGCGGTAAAGTCAACAAGAGTAAATATACACACACATAATTTGTGATACTAATAATGCTACGAAGGAAAATAAAGAAAGGTAAGAAGATGAAGAGTAATTGCATATTGACGGGGTTGTGGGGAAGGGGCTATTTTAAATTATTTGGTCAAGAAAAGTGTTTCTAAGAAGAGAACATTTTAGCAGCGACCAGAATGAAGTAAGGGAATGCATTAGTCAGAGCTCTCCACATAAAGAGAACCAGTGGGGTATATACGTAGACATATACACAGAGATTTGTGTTAAGGAATTGGCTCACACGATTATGAGACTTGGAATGCTATGGTGTAGATATGGTGTGTTTGTCCCCACCAAAGTCATGTTGAAACTTGATCTCCCATGGGGTGGTGTTGGGAGGGGGACTCTAATGGGAGGTCTTTGGGTCATGAGGGCTCCGCCCTTGTGGGTGGCTTTGGGCCATTCTCAAAGTAGTAAGTTCTCACTCTGGCAAGACTGGATTAGTTCTTGCAGAGATAGATTTGTTCCCATGGGAACAGGTTGCTATAAAGCCAGAACACCCCTTGAGTTTTCTCTCTTTGTACCTGTCCACTTTCCCTTTGACTTTCTCCACTAAGTTATAGAGAGGTTAGGGCCATGGCTTTGAACTTCCCAGCCAGCAGAACTGGGAGTTAACTACATCCATCCATCCATCTATCTATCTATCTATCTATCTATCTATCTATCTATCTATCTAT
>NW_007250879.1:123295-141328 GCF_000164805.1 Carlito syrichta
CACTGCCCCCCCCCCCCGCTCCTTCCTTCCCTCCCTTCCTTCTCTTTTTTATTTTTTCAGGGTCTCACTCTGTTGCCCAGGTTGGAGTGCAAGTGGAACAATTACAGTGCTCACCACAGTCTCAATTTCCTGGGCTCAGGTAATCCTCCCTCCTCTGCCTACCAAGTAGTGGGGACTACAGGCATGTGCCACCATGCCCAACTAATGTTTTTTAACTATCTTGTAGAGATGAGGTCTTGCTATATTGCCCAGGCTGGTCTCAAACTCTTGGGCTCAAACCATCCTCCAACCTTGGCCTCCCAGAGTGCTGGGATTAGAGGTATGGGCTACTTTGCTTGGCCTTTCTTCTTTATAAATTACCCAGTCTCAGACATTCTGCTTTAGCAACATAAAATGGACTAAGACACTTGGTAAATCTATAATCTGCAGTGCAGGCTGGCAGGCTGAGACTCGAGAAGAGTTGTAGTATGAGTCTAAAAGCATTTAGCTGGCAGGATTCCTTTTTGCTTAGAAGCGGTCAGTCTCTGTTCTGTTAAGGCCTTTATCTGATTGAATGAGGCCCACCCACGTTATGGAAGGTAATCTGCTTTACTCAAAGTCCACTGATGTAGCTGGTAATCTCATTCAAAAACACTTTCATAGAAACATCCAGAATAATGTTTGACCAAATAGCTGTGGCCCAGCCAAGTTGACACATTAACAAGGCCATCATGTGTCAGCTCAGCAGCCATATGCGTCTCTTTAAACCACACATAATTCTCAAAGAGACAATAATGAGGTCGTATTTCCACCTGACATTATACAACTATCCAACTACAACTGAAAATGCACTAACTCTTTTCCCAGAAGAAGATGCAAAGTCCTTGGGTGATGTTTACTCTTCTCTTTGGTAACCTGTAACTTAAATACTGTGATATAAAGTTAACAATACTGAAATCTATGATATGAAGTCAATAAATCTTATGTTACATAATAAGGGGATACAAGAAGGAAGAAAATGAACAAACTCTACAAATATATGTTCTCCATGTGACTCACCAGCCATTCCAGCATCACTTGTTGAAAATACTTTCTTTCCTCTATTGAATTGCCTTAATGCTTTGGTTGAAAATCAGTTGACCATATGAGGGTGTTTCTATTTCCGAACTCTATTCAGTTCTGTGTATCAGTTTATCTGTTCTATGGCAGCACTGTGCTATCTTGATTACAGAAGCTCTATAGTAAGTGTTGAAGTCAGGTATTATTAGACATCCAAGTATGTTCTTATTTTTTCAAGGTTGTTTTGGCTATTCTAGGTTATTTGTACTTCCATATAATTTTAAGAATTAGCTTGTCAATTTCTTTTTTCTTTTTAGCTCTTAAATGTATAGTTTTAAAATGCTCTGCTGGGATGTTGATTAGGATTGAATTGAACCTGTGGATCAACTTGGTGATAACTGACATCTTTTTTGTTTGTTTGTTTGAGTCGAAGTCTCACTTTGTCACCCAGGCTGGAGTGCAGTGCCATAGCCTCGATCTGCTGGGCTCAGGTGATCCTTCCGCCTTAGCCTTCCAATGAGCTGGAACTCCAGGTATGTGCCACCACACCCGTCTAATTTTTTGATTTATTGTAGGGATGAAGTCTCACCATGTTGCTCAGGCTGGTCTTGAACCCCTGAGCTCAGGCAATCCTCTCGCCTCCGCCTCCCAAAGTGCTGGGATTACAGGCATGAGCCACCACGCCTGGCTGATAACTGACATCTTAACACCATGAACATGAAACGTATCCCCATTCATGTAGGTCTTCTTTAATTTCTCTCAACAAAATTTGGTAGTTTTCAGTGTAAAGGTCTTACTCATCTTTTGTTAAGTTAATTTCTTAAAATTTTATTTTTTGTGTGTAATGTCTTTTTCTAAATTTTAATTTTCCGACTGTTTGATTCTTGTATATAGACTTATGAGGGGGGACCTAAAAAAAACTCCTGATATTATCTTTTGGAGGGCAGGCCCCTTGTAGTACACTCAGAATGTGTTCCTCCAGATCAAACGGTCAACCAAAGTTTTTATCTGAAAGTTTTGGGAAGGTTGTGTCACGATTTATGGAAGAAATGGGCTGAGATGCAGCAAACAGGTGACTGGTTCTTCCACCATGATAACACACCTGCCCACACCATGCTGAGTGTTCAACAGTTTCGAAAAACAGCATGACTCCTGTCCTCTACCCTCCCTATTCACCCGATCGTGTCCAGAGCGAATTTTTGTCATTTCCCCAGATGAAAAAAGTCCTCAAAGGGAAATGTTTTGCCAATGTGGTGGAGGTGAAACAAAAAATGGTGGAAGCACTAAAAGGTATCAAAATTAACAAGTTCAAAAACTATTTTGAGCAGTGGAAAAAATGTCTTGATAGGTGTATTGCATTAAACAGAGAGTACTTTGAAGGTGACTGAAGTTTAAACATGTAAGAATGAAAACACAATTTTTTATAAATTAATTCTGGTTTCTTGGAGGTCCTCGTAAATTAATTTTGATATATAGATCTTGTGTCTGGAAGCCTTGCTAAATTAACTTAGTAGCCCTAGTAGGTTTTTTAAAGATTCACAATTTTCTATATACATAATCATGTCATCTGTGACTACAGACAATTCTATTTCTTTCTTTCTAATCTTTTCTTGCATTATTGTACCAGTGGCTGGCAGTTACCACTATATACTCATTAGAATGACAAAACGTTTAAAATACTGAAAACACCTAATATAAAACAGTACTCACACTTTGAAAAAAGGTTTGACAATTTCTAATAAATATAATCTTCTCTTATTATGACCCAGTAATTCCACTTGTAGGTATTCAGCCAAAAGAAATGAAAATGTGTCTACAAAAATTCATGCACAACATTGCAGCTTCTTTATTTATAATAGTCAAAATCTTAAAACCCAAATACCCATTTATCAAATGATGGATATATTGTGTTACATCCATAAAACAGAGTACTACTTTACAACAAAGAGGAACAAACTACTTGTACATACAACATGAATGAATCTCACATATATTAGCCTGGGCAAAGTAAGCTAAACACACAGAGTACAAAACAAATGTGTGAGGAAAAAGTCAGAATAGTTGTTGTCTCTGGATAGGGAAGGGACTGACTGGCAAAAGGCATGTAGGAACTTTCTGGAGTAATGGTAATGTTATATCTCTTGGTAGGAGTGTGGGACCCTTGGGTATGTGCATTTGTTAAAGCTCATAGAATTGCACACCTCAGATTATATATTTCTCTATATGCAAATTTTTCCTTAAAACATTGTAAATGAATATTGAATTTTTATTAATAGGCTTACTTTTCTCAGTGGTATAGGTTAGCAATTCTGAAACTTACCTTCTATACTTTCTAGGCTTCAGCAAATGAGCAAATACACTGAGGATAATGGGAACCAGGTTTGTGGAAAGGAAGAACACTAGACTAGACCTTATGTGTTGGACTGGAATTGGAAGTATATAAACTCATGAGAAAGAAGAGGAGGGGAGGGGAAGGGAGAGGAGATGGGGGTGGGGGAGAGGAGAGGAGGGGAGAAGAGATCTGTCCACTAAGAGGTCCAGAAATAATGACAAACCAGTAGAGATAAGCACATTCAGCACCCAGATCTTGGTTTCTAAATAGCACCCTTCTCCACTAAAAGGAACCAGGGCTCCTTGAGGAATGGCTGATTCTATGACCAGGGAAGAGGAAGTACAAGATGAGCCTGAAAAAACTTCTGTCATCAAGAAAGAGTCAGAGAATCCAGGGGATGTGAAAAATCACAGGATCCCAAAGGACACGAGAGTCCGCTTGAAGGGGCTTCTGCTGACCAAATCTGACACAACTTAACCATCAAAACAAATATTAACAGGTTATATTATATATTACATATTAAGTATAATAACAACCCATGAGTTCATACCGATCTAAATAACTGGATGAATAAAGAAGGAAATGGAGAAGAATAGAAAATTCTTCCTTACAGTCAAATGACAACTAATAAATATAGAAGGAATGGGATATTTAGAAAAACCTCAGTGGACGCCACAGAGCAGGTCTGGCGTGACACAGGATATTTATATAGTCTCAAAATAGCTTGCCACACATTACTTATTCATTTCAAAGGAGAAATGGTAACTTTACAGTGCAGTAACTTTGTGGACACTGCCCTCACCAACAGATAAAAGCTGCTATTATCAATATTGAGAGACACTGGCCCCCCATAATGTGATTCCCAATATAAGGCAAAGGAAAGGACACAATGTTACTTCGGAGGTTTTCCTGCCAAAAAAGCACCACTGGAGTCTAATCATGTGGAAACAGAGCAGACACAGACTATGGGACATTTTACAGGATCACTGGCTTATCATCTCCACAAATGTCAAAGTGAAGAAGCATGAAAGCTGAGGACTCCAGATTGAAAAAGATTAAGAAGACTGGAAATAATGCAATACTTGATCCTGAATTGGATCCTGGAGTGGAAAAAAAATACATAATTATTGGGACAATCCATGGAATGTGAATACGGACTATGGATTAGATAATAGCATTATATCGATGTTAAATTTCTTGGTTTTGATAAACGCCTACAGTTATAAAGAGCATGTCCTTGTTCCTAGGAAATATACTCTGAGGCATTTGAAGGTAGAGTGACATGATGTTATGTACATAATTAGAGGAAATATATGTGAATTGCACACACACACATGCACAGAAGACTATGAGTGGGAAGTAAATTGACATGCACTTCTTGGGGGAGACAACGGCCCTGTTGGATTGAGGACGATAACTGTAAGGATCTACAAGTGGGTAAACAGATCCTTGCCACATACTGGATGGACAGTGAACTTGAAAATGTATGTCCTGGCACCTACACTTACTACCTTTGTGACTTTGGACAAGTTAACTAGCCTGAGGCTCCGTTTCTTCATCTGTGTGAAGTGGGTATAAAAATCTTTAGAGCTGATGGGCAACCGATGAAATAACTATAAGAAACATGTTTGTAAATTTTAGAATGCTGCAAAATGGGGTAATAATATCTACTGCATAGGGTTTTGTAAAGTTTTGATGAACCTATACTAATTCTGAAAACACAGACAAATTAGAGTTTCTAACATTGTAAAGCTAAGGCCAGATCTTGTTATCTGACGTCCTCACCAAGTCACGGCTGCCATGAAAGGCCTTATGTGATTAGCAGATAGTCTAGTCTGGACTGTAAATCTCAGAAGGGCAGGGCCATCTCTCTTTTGTTCTTCATTGCAATTCCAGCTCTAAGCACAGGGACAGGTCCAAAGGAGCATTCAATAACTAAGCCCCGTGCTCACAGCCCCAGACATGCCTATTGGCTGCCCTCCCTGGTGGCCACCTAAAAGCCTCGGTTTACCCAAATTTCTCTTAGTTGCAGGCATGTGTTTGCCTTTCACAGACATTAGTCTGGTGGACAGAGCACTGCTCTGGGAATCTGGAGAAATGGCTCTGCCATGACTTTACCTTGTTCTCTGCTGTCCGTGCTTGTCAGTTATTAAGTCACAAAATACATACTAGATACTTATGACCCAGTGTGCTATGCTGGAGTACAATGCAGATACAACTATGCAGGACTTGAGTAGGGCATGGTGGTGTGCGCCTGTGGTCCCAGCTAATAGGGAGGATGAAGCAGGAGGATCATGTGAGCCCAGGAAGTTGAGGCTGCAGTGAGCAATCATCGCACCACTGCACTCCAGTGTGGACAACAGAGCAAGATCCTGTCTCTAAAGAAATAAATAAGAGGAAGAATTAACAAGACTTGTGCTTTGCTCTCACAACTCATGGTCTCCTGGGAGAGAGAGCCCAGTTCACAACAACCATAATGCAATGTGAAGGCTCCACACCAGAAGGAAGCCAAGGTGCTTTGGGAATAAGTAGGAGGCCCCTTCCCGCCCCCCTGCATCCGTTATTTGACTGTGCCCCAATGTGGCCGATTCATTTTCCCTGTTCTGAAGGCACCATAAGTTTGCTCAGTCTCCTGACACTCGTCTAGCTCCTTGGATGTCATTTTGACCTCCGTGACTACGGCTCCTTCCTGAGTATTTATCACTTGACTGTTCAGACCCAGTGAGGAAATTGTAGCTGACGCTAGGCCACCGAGAGCCACTAGGGGCACAATGAATGATCTATCCACGAGATGGCAGCATCGCACAATCATTGAAAGCAGCATGGGTTTATGAGCATGCCCTTCTGGGGCACATTCAGGGATGTATTAAGAGGATGTCTGTTTTTATATCATCCCTTAATCTTGAAATAAATGAGCAGTTTCCTTCCCAGGGTGTTTTGCAGTCCTGATGCATGGACTGCAGAAATGAAAACGCAGGTTCTTTGGAGTCAGAAAAATCTGAGTTCAAATACATGCTTCCCTGCCCATGTAGCGCACTTGAGTAAATTAAGTATGATTTCTGGACCTAAGTTGCCCAAAATTTAGAACAATGAAATTGCCTTCTAAATTAAATATTTTTTTTTAGCCGGACACAGTGACTCACACCTGTAAACCCAGAGGCAAGCAGATTGCCTGAGCCCAGGGGTTTGAGACCACCTCTTTACAATAAATCAAAAAATTAGCCATGCATGGTGGCACTTACCTGTAGTTCCTGCTACTTGGAAGGCTGAGGTGGAAGGACCACTTGAGACCGTTGATCAAGGCTGCAGTAGCTGTGAGCGTTCCACTGCACTCTAGCCTGGGCAACAGAGTGAGACTCTGACTCATAAATAAAGAAATAAATAAAAGTTCATTAATGACATAAGATAATACACGTAAGACTAATATTGTATAAAGTGCTGATTTAATATTAAAAGTAATTATTACCTGTGTGTGGATAATCAAACAAGGTAGATACCACATGAAAATTCAGCATTTTCATGTTGATTATAAGAAAGGTTCTGAGACCTTTAGCCTAGAAATTTTGATTTCTGTTTCCCGTGACACATCTGAAGCCTATAGTGATGACCTTGTCCAAAGGAATCTTCTACATAAAGAAATCAGTTGTGGTAGTATCATAGTTGTTACACTTTCTGTATTTTCGTCTTTGGACAATAATTATACAGTTTCTATTTCAGCTGACAGCCTGTTTCCCCTCTACTGGAAAGGTTAAAGAAAGTCACCTTTGGCTTGAATTGTCTAACAATAACAGCAATAGGGTGTATTTCTAGGAGGTTTATGGACTAAACAAAGCTTTTTCTCACGCCCATACCAAATAGGACAGAAGCTATGGCAATCAGTGATGTCGTGTGGGACAAGAACAACATGGGCTAAGGCTGACAGAATTTGAAACCCTAAACAACAAAAGAAATATCAGAATGGCTCCATCCAGGCTTAGAGGGGGCTAGAAGGTAAGTAGAAAGAGCCCTAAGTCTGTCATTTGCCCGGCCTGGAGGACACACGTAAGAAGTGGTCTTAGGAGTTCAGATAAGGATCAGAGTCCACAGGGAAGGAAGGCAGGCCTAGAAAGACTAGTAGGTAGCCGAGATTTCAACAGATCTGTCAGCTTCAGACCCTGACAGGGGAGAGGCAGAAGAAACTGATCCTGTCAGGATGCTGGTGGGGACAGGACAGGGGCAAATGACCGAAGTCAGCTAGCTGAGTCCAGGAGTCAGATGGAGTGCCAGGAACTGCTGGGCTAGAGATTCAGTCACAAGGAGGAGGTGTTAGTCCTCAAAATGTAGGGGGTGCAGACACAGCTGGAAGCCAGACCCTGCTGAAGCACCAAGGGACAGAATGTAGACACCAGAGATCAACAGAGCGACAGATGAACTGAGTAAACAAGGAAGGGAGTGATTTAAGTCAAGTAGGCCTACTTAGGTGGTCACTGCTAAATGCTCCAGGCCCAGGTCTAGATGAAGCAGCGGCCCTGCCCTGGACGTACTCCCTGAAGGTGAACAGGCCTGCACTATGGATTGCAGTGTGGAGTACAGGGACTTCTACTCAGGCCCACTCCGGAGCGTAGGCTTTTCTCACACGTAGGTGGGTCTGACAGCCACAGCAGGTACTCTACCTCACCTTACGCTGATCAGGAAAAGCACAAGACAGTGCATCACAAAATATTCGATGAACTGTGACTTCTTAAGCTTCATACATTAGGGCCCTACAATCCAAAGTTCTTTATTTTTGCCCTGTCGGGCCCCTGGCTCTGTTCACTTCAGAAAGTCTCGGCCGTGGTGTTGTGCTTAGCTGGGGTCAAATGGAGCAGTCAGCCTGTTTTCTACCATCAGTGTCAGCACTTCCTGGCGTTGCCTGGAGTGCGGGGGGGTTAACAGGATGTGTTCTCAGGATCAGCTCTTCCTGGGAATGGCAACCCAAGCATCTTCCAGATTTAGTCTCACAAGAAAGAGTCGATTACTAAGTGAGTAATAGTGACTCACAGGAACAGTTTCCTGCCCTTGCTAATGACCAGTGCAGAGGAAGAGAGGACTGGGGCCGGGAGAAGAAAGACATCGAAATCACAGACTCTCCTACACGCCAAAATACAAATAAGATGCTTCCAAATAAAAACAGTGAACATCAATATTCCGAAATGCCAGGGAGAGCAGTGCATTTTCAGGCATTAATGGTTTGTGTGATTAGGATAGAAAATATTATTTACAGTTTGACTGTCTAAATACTGCCAGGTCAGACTGATTACAATAAGATCACAGGAGCTGGGTCAGGACACAGGTGAAATGCAGCATGTCATCTCTTTTCCTGACTCTCAAGTCCTGGCCTTATCAGTAAGGTTTTCAATGAGTGGATGGAACATCAATGATTTTAATTTCCTGCCTGTCAGGACATATCTCTTGTGTTTTATATATTACACTGTGGAATGTTCATTGCAGACAAATAAGTTAAAGCCTCGGGCATTATTTCAGGGTAACTGCAATTATGGGAATTTGTTGAAGAGTAAAAGTCATTCTGAACTTTCTCTCTATGAAAATCTAAGCAAAGATTTTTTTTAAGACTAAAATGGACCTACAAAAGTCATTTAAGTTGTGCCCTTCCTCCACCTCCAGCAAAAGCAATACTGAAACCCAAAAGATAGTTATCGCCTTTTTTAATTTACAGAGGAAGCTACTTCCCAATCTCTTCTAATTTGGACTCTTTGAGAGTCTGATTTTCCTGATTGCTAAGTAGAAAGGAGCACAGGTGAAGATCTGCCGTCAGAATTTTATGTTTTATCTGAATTTTAAGAAGCTGTAAAAGGAAAAGAGTATGCTAATTTCTTCCTTCTTCTACTTCAAAATACAGGAGTCAGGCAGGCCCGGTGGCTCACACCTGTAATCACAGGACTTTGGGAGGCCAAGGTGAGAGAATTGCTTGAGCCCAGGAATTAGAGACCAGCTGTGATCATGCCACTGCCCTCCAGCCTGAGCGACAGAGTGAGACCTTGACTCAAAAATAAATAAAAATAACCAAAATATAGGTAACCTCTTCAGAAAACAGCACTATATATATACAAAGAGAGAAAGAGTCAGAATCTCACTGCCACCACAGCCTTGACCTGCTGGGCTTAGGTGATCCTTCCAAGTAGCTGGGACTACAGGCACGCACCACCACACCTGACTAATTTTTATTTTAGAGATGAGGTCTCACCATGTTGCCTGGACTGGTCTCAAACCACTGGGCTCAGGTAATCTCTTGCCTCCACTTCCCAAAGTGCTGGGATTACAAGTGTGAGCCACTGTGCCCTGCAGGAAATAGCACAATATTTTTAACACTAGAAAGAACCTTAGAATTCAACTTCTCTTTGAAAATATTACAACAATGAAGCTTGGGAAAATATTTAAGGTGGAGTCACAGCTAAATTTAGAGGTCAGGATACATTTCTTACACTGTTTAACGGATCCCTTACATACCCAACTAAAGAGATCATTTGGTTTCTCTTCTCCCATCTTAAACTAGTTTTTAAGACTAAAATAAATTTCCACCACTCTAGTATTGTTTCCATGGGCTTTTGCTGGAAGTTAGGAAGACTTCCCTGTCCTCTACACATTCTAGAAATAGGTGGCAATGCTTCACTCACACAGGCTGAGAAGAACATCTTTTCATTTAATAGAGTACACCGTCAAGCACGATGGCTCACGACTGTAATCCCAGCACTTTGGGAGGTTGAGGTGGGAGGATTGCTTGAACCCAGGAGTTCGAGACCAACCTAGGCAACATAGCAAGACCTCATCTCTAAAAAAAAAAAAAAAAAAAAAAAAAAATTAGCTGGGCATGGTGGCACGTGCCTGAAGTCCCAGCTACATAGGAGGCTGAAGCAGGATTGACTGAGCCCAGAAAGTTGAAGTTGCGGTGAGCTGTGAAGGTGCCGCTGCACTCCAGCCTAAGTGACAGAGTGAGACCTCAACTTAAAAGGAAGGAAGGAAGGAAAAAAAACACACACACACACACACTGCACTATACTTAAATGCCTAACTCAAGCATTTAAAGGATTTCTGTGGTAAGGTCTGGGTTAATCTCATTTTGGAACAGTAACAAATTGAATTCTTCCCCATCTCGAAGACCTTGAATATTCTACTAGAGTACACATTTATTTCTGTGGGAATACCTGAGTTTTTCCAAATAGGGGAGAGACAAATCTATATGAGATTGCTCTTTTTTCACACTTGGTTAACAGTATTCTTGATTTTGAGGATTTCTGATCTCTAGTCTCTTTTCCAGGAAACTTATATCTGTCCCCTCCTTCAACTGATCTAAGTATCTGTAGAACTCAGTTGCTTCACTAATGCGCAACAAATGTTTCTTGTTAGCTATGTCATTAAAAAAGACATTTGCAGCCAGGTGCGGTGGCTCATGCCAGTAATTCAAGCAATTTGAGAGGCCGGGGCGGGAGGACTGCTTGAGCCCAGGAGTTAGAGACCAGCCTGGGCAACATAATGAGACCTCAACAACAACAACAAAAACAATACATATGAGACAGGTGTGGTGGCACACACACCTGTAGTCTCAGCTATTTGAGAGGCTGAGGAGGACTGCTTAAGCTCAGGTCAGGCATGATTGTACCTCTGCACTCCGGCCTGGGCTACAGAATAAGACTTCAACTCCAAAAAAAAGAGAGAAAGAGAGAGACATTTTCAATAGCATGAGCACATACTTGCAAACTACAAAGTTGTACAATTCTTGAGATTTTGAAA
This sequence comes from Carlito syrichta, assembly GCF_000164805.1. Classification (NCBI taxonomy): domain Eukaryota; kingdom Metazoa; phylum Chordata; class Mammalia; order Primates; family Tarsiidae; genus Carlito; species Carlito syrichta. The sequence continues at coordinate 134,433 of NW_007250879.1, forward strand.
CTGAAGGGTGGGAATAGGAAAATTGCAAAATTAAATGTGTTAAGTTTTATTTGTACCCCCCATCTTCAAAATGAAAATGAAGTCGGACGCAGTGGCTCACGCCTATAGTCCCAGCACTTTGGGAGGCTGAGGTGAGAGGATTTCCCGAGCCCACAGGTTCAAGACCAGACTGGACAACTTGATGAGACCCCATCTCTACAATAAATCAACACTTAGCCGGGTGTGGGGGCACGTCTGTAGTTCCAGCTACCTTGAAGGCTGAGGCAGAAGGACTGCCCAAGTCCAGCAGGTCGAGGCTGAGGTGGCCGTGAGCATGCCGCTGCACTCTAGCCTAGGCGACAGAATAAGACTCCAACTCAAAAAACATAATAATAAATTAAAAAATAAAATGAAAAAACGTTTTACAAGCAATATATTTGCTGGTCAGAAAAGAAAACCTAACAAACTCTTTTGGGGATAGAATGAAAGGATTAGGATTTAAGTTTATAAAGATAAATTTATGTGAAAAGATTGGATAGCCCATGAATGTGGGTTCAATCACCACAAACTGTTTCAAAACAGAGTTGGAAATTGTTTGTGATATGAAGGGTTTTAAGACCAGTAGATTTCTAGAAATATAGCCTAACCAATTAACTTTAGATGCCAGCAAAGATTTAGCTACAGATATAATTCATTACAGCATTGTTTGCTTATATCAGCAAAAGGGGGAAACATCTAGAATACTCAGCTGGGATTGGTTAAATGTTGCTCCATCAATAGGACATGTATTTAGCATATAGACATTATCAATGACATTCTAGAAGATTAGTCATATGGTAACAGGTCCCCCACCGATTGTTAAGTGAAAAAAAAATCAGGTCTCAAAACTGAACATATACTATGTCTCCCTTTTGCAAATTTTATATGTCTAAACATATCTACACACAGATAGCATGTATGCATGTGCACATACACATGAAAAACAAAACCTGGACATTTATACAGTAAAAAGGTTAACATTCCCTAAGAATCTCTAAATTCCCTAAAATATTTTTCTGATTTCTCTAAATTTTTCAAATAAACATGTCACTTTTTATTTTTATTTTTGAGTTGGAGTTTCCTCTGTCACCCAGGCAGGAGTACAGTGGCACGCTCACAGCCACTGCAGCCTCCACCTGCTGGGTTCAAGCAATCCTTCTGCCTCAGCCTTCCAAGTAACTGGAACTATAGGTGTGTGCCACCATTCCAGGCTAATTTTTTTTGATTTATTGCCGAGATGAGGTCTTGTCATGTTGCCCAGGCTGGTCTCAAACTCGTGAGCTCAGGTAATTCTCTCATCTCCATCTCCTATAGTGCTGGGATTACAGGTGTGAGCCACAGAGCTTGGCTTACATGTCACTTTTATAAGGAAAAGAATAGTAAACATTTTGTATGTATATATGATGTTTTTGTTTTAAAAGCCAGTCAATTTTGCAGTGGGGGGTTCTATACCAACTTTATTGGCATTAATGTAAGTTCTATAACTCACTACCGTTGGACCACCTATGTATATATAAAAGATCCTTGGGTAGCAAACATGGAATTTACCAATCTCTAGAATCTAGAAGTCATATAAGTTAAAATAATAAAGTTCCAAGAATGAAATTAATTGAAATAAATGCATGGTTAATAACTCCATGAAAAATAAGAAATGTTTGCAGGATATTTCAAATGTGTGTGAAGTTGCTATTATAGGTGCAGTGATTCACTTCCACAAAACCCCATGAATGATGCAGAGGGGAAACAGGACCTGAGAAAATAAAGGGACATAGAAATTGCTATCACTGACAAAGACTGAAAAACAGTTGAATTACTACTGAGTCAACTACATTTTTTGAAACAGGGTCTCACTCTATTGCCCAGGCTGCAGCGCAGTGGCAGGATCATAGCTCACTGCAACCTCAAGCAACTAGGCAATCCTCTCACTTTGGCCTTCCAAAGTGTAGGGATTACAGGTACCAGTCCCTGCACCCAACCCATTTTCAGTTGGAGTCTCACTCTTGTTGCTCAGGATGGAGTGTAGTGGCATGCTCACAGCCACTGCAGACTCAACCTGCTAGGTTCAGACGATCCTTCCCCCTCAGCCTTCCAAGTAGCTGGAACTACAGGTGTGTGCCACCACACCCGGCAAATTATTTATTTATTTATTGTAGAGAAAAGGTCTTGACAAGTAGCCCAAGCTGATTTCAAACTCCTGAATTCAGGCAATCCTCGTCTCCACCTCCCAAAGTCCTGGGCGTATAGGAGTGAGCCACCGCGCCCAGCTCATCATGTTTTCAATCTCTCTGCTTACTTATCTGATACCACTACACATGAAACTGTAAGTTAAACAACACCAGAGACACTGGCATCTTCTAAGGCATTCCATTTTTCTACTTACTTATACCAAACAACTGTAGAGACAGGCAGGCTACCCTTCTGTTTTTAGTATCCAATTATACTTCTTGTGCTTGTCTTTATCATCTTACTAAAAACACACTCTACCAGCGGCCTTTCCTTGAATAAACAGTATGACTTAAAAAAAAACGTTTTAGGCCAGGTGCAGTGGCTCACATCTGTAATCCCAGCACTTTTGGAGGCCAAGGCAGGATAATTGCTTGAGCCCAGGAGTTCGAGACCAGCCTGAGCAACATAGTAAGACCTCATTTCTTAAAAAAAAAGGTTGAAAATATACCTTGAATGCTCTGTGAACACAGACGTAATCACAGGACACGATTGTCCCAATTTGTGTTCTACCCTTTTCTTTCTCTTGGTTAGGTACTTGGGGTCCTAGTCTTGTTTTTGCCACTAAGACCTGTAGAATCTTGTGCCTCATTATCTTAGTGGGGCACAAATGATATGTGTGAAAGCACTCTGAAAATTGCAAAGCATTAAAATATGTAATTAATTTTTGTTGGTGGTGGTTTTTTGGTTTTGTTTTTTTTTAGTTGGGGTCACCCAAACTGGAGTACAGCTCACAGCAGCCTCAACCTTTTGGGCTCAGGTGATCCTTCTGCCTCAGCCTCCCAAGTAGTCCCAAGTAACTGGGACTACAGATGTGTGCCACTACGCCCAGCTAATTTTTTGTTTTTGGTAGAGATGAGGTCTCGCTATGTAGTCTAGGCTGGTCTTGAACTCCTGGGCTCAATCTGCTCACCTTGGCCTCCCAAAGTGTTGCGATTACAGGTAGGAGACACTGTGCTTGGCCACATATGATGATTATTGAAGTGGATGTATATTTCCCTCAAGGCTTAAAATTTTTATTTTACACTTTTGATTATATTTTTAGTGAATTCATCGGGTCTAGGAGCCAGGAATGGCTATTTGGCACATTTAAGAGACTCCTTCCATTACACCAAAGCTGCTGCTGATTCAGTAAGTCCAGATGATTTGTGACTTTAAAATAGCAGCACCCAAAACAGGTTATTCTTCGCTTGCTTCGGCTGGAAGTTACTGCAAATGATACATGACTTTAAGGGAGCCGGCTGAGTCATAGCCAACACCTAAAAACTTCATTTTCTACATTTAAAAAAAAAGTGCCCTTCTTAAATCCAATGATTTTAAATCTCAAGATAAATCAACTGAAAGTACATTTGAAAAGGCCAAGGCCACTACTCATACAGCATTTTAGTACATTTTGCTGGACACGGTCAGTGCTAGAATAGTGACTACAGCAGGCAGAAAGCAAATGAGGACCCACACCTGATCTATATATAAAATCACAGAGGCTCCGAGTTAAGAGGGTTTCGAAAAGTCATTTAGACCAATGGGTCCCAGAGGGTGAGACTTCATGGGTTTATAAAAGTTCCAAGAAGCTGGGCTCGGTGGTTCAGTCTGTAATCCCGCGGTTGGGAGGCTGAGGTGAGTGGATTGCCTGAGCCCGCGGGTTTGAGACCCATCTGGGCAACTTGGTGAGCCCTCATCTCTACAATAAATCAAAAAATTAGCCAGGCGTGGTAGTGGGCGACTGTAGTTCCAGCTACTTGGAAGGCTGAGGTTGAAGGATCGCCGGAACCCAGCAGGTCAAGGCTGCAGTGGCTGGGAGTGGCCACTGCACTCCAGTCTGGGCTACAGACTGAGACTCCAACTCAAAAAAAAAATTCCAAAAAAAAACCACACAAAAAACCAGGAGGAATTAGATATAGAAGTGTCAATTTTTAATTTTGCCAAATAATATTTGAAGACACAACAAAACAACCCTCTACTACCAGCACCATTTTATAAAAGGGCATTTTAATGACACATTAAGTTAAAGATAAAATCTCAGTAGACAATACAATGTGAAATCGGATCAATGAAAAATGCATTCTATGCTTTCATTTTTCTAACATCTTCATGGAAAACTTTGTTAGACTTGCAACTGCTCTCCACACACACCTCTGGGAATCACTAATTTAGGCCACTCTATGCCCTTCCTTAACTCCCCCACACCCCCCCCCGAACATTTGTATCTTTGCACCCCCAAAACCCCTTTAAATGAATCCCTGACCCTCTTATGGGAAATCTCGAGTTGAGGAACCCATGAACATTTGGATGACCAAAACAGAGAATCAGCAGAATAGCAGCGATTCTGGCTTTTTTCTTTTTAAACTGTAGACCAGACTATAACAGCAGAGGATTTGAAGTTGGCCAAACAGGCTTCAGAGTCACCAGAGAATGGTGTCCCACAGTGTGGGAGAAAGCACCCTGGGCTCTGGGCCTGCCTCAAACTTCACACTCACCTCTGGGTCTCTTCGCCTCTGGTCCAGACCTCTTCTGAAGTGAACCCTGGGACTAATTACATGATCAGCTTTCACACTTGCAGTTAAAACTCCACGTTTTCCCATGCCTCTTTTAATGAAATTGTTTTACTTAGGATAGGTTTTCTATTAGATTTTTACAATGGAGGTTTGACTCATATTACAGATGACAGCATCAACCAGGGAGCTCTTTTTATGATTATTATTACTCAGCCCAATTTTTCCAGGTCAGATTTTGTAAGACAAAATGTAGCCAAGGCTGGAGTCTTTGATCAATTGTTAGTTAGGAAAATGTACCGTGTAAGTTCTAAGTGCTGTCAATTTTATTTTGTAATAGTTATTTCTACCCTGCTTTTTGGCTCAATACTGTGGTTTTCAACATGACCAAGATATGATTCTTTGTTATGAGGGGGGGGAGAGATGATAAAACTTTTACGCTGCAGTTTTGCCACTGTTGTTAACTTTACAGTCTGTCGACTCCACCCACAACTGATATTCACTATTACCTAGATACAAGGTTTTCTTATTGCAAATCACCTGTATCCGTGGAACAAGCCAAGACACAGGGCGGCAGAGTAACTCCGGCTCCCCCCCACCCCCTTTTATGAGTTGGAGTCTAACTGCAACCCAGGCTGGAGTGCAGTGGAACGCTCACGGCCACCGCACCCTGGACCTGCGATCTTTCTGCCTCAGCCTTCCAAGTAGCTGGAACTACAGGCGCAAGCCAGCAGGCCCGGCTAATTTTTTGATTTATTATAAAGACGAGGTATCGCCAAGTTGCCCCGGCTGGTTGCGAACCCCTGGATTCAGGCAATGCTCTCGTCTCCACGTCCCAAAGCGTTGGGATTACAGGCGTGAACCCCCGCGCCCGGCTTTTTTTTCTCTCTTGTTAAAAGTAGGTCCCTGACACTCTGCAGAGCCGAGACTCTCCTTATTAAGGCTAATCAAGCTTGGCGAGACCTCCTCTCTACAATAAATCAAGAAAAATTAGCCCACGTGATGGCAGACGCCTGTGGTTCAGCTACTAGGAAACCTGAGGCGGAAGGATCGCCTGAGCCCAGCAGGTCGGCAGGTCGAGGCCTGGGCGATGGAGTGAGACTCCAACTCAAAAAAACAAAACAACAAAACGACCTTTAAAGCAAAAAAGAAAGAAAAAGAGTAATCAGTGGCCAGGTGCGGTGGCTCACGCCTGCAATCCCAGAACTTTGGGAGGCGGAGGCGGGAGGATTCTCTGAGCCCGGGAGTTCAAGACCAGTCTGGGGGCAACATAGTGGGACCTCCTCTACAAACAGCCAAAAAATGAGCGGGGCCTGGGGGCGCGCACGTTTGGCCCCAACCACTCGGGAGGCAGAAGCGGGAGGACCACCTGAGCCTAGGAGTCAGAGGTTGCGGTGAGCCCCGAGCGTGCCACCCCACCCCAGCCAGGGTACAGAGCCAGACCCTACACCTAAAAACAAACAAAAACAACAACAACAACAAAAAAGAAAAGAGTAACCGGCAAGGCTATGCTAACCCGAGAGCTCCGCCCACCGAGGCCACCCTCCTCCTTTCCACAGAGGGCACCGCCTCCTTCCACAGCAACTGGTTGGACAGGCCGGCGCCGGGGCGGGCCTGGAGAAAGGTCAAAGGGTAAAGCCCGCCTCAAAGAGCAAAGGTCACTATCCAAACTCCTATGGAGGCCTGAAGCGTCTATCCGCCAGGAAACACGAAGGCGGCTCCTCCCTGATGTGCGCTCAAGGCCCGGGGCGCATGACCCCAAAGGTCTCGAGGCCCGCTGAGACTCGCGGGCGGCAGGAAAGGAAACGCCACCAGCCGGAAGTGGAAGGCGCCCGGGGGCGGGGCGAGGACGGGCGCGGCACGCACGCGCAGTTAGCGGAAGAGGTAACGCTCATGCGCAGCTGGGCGGTGACGCGGTGACGCTCGCAGCGTATGCCGCGCCGTTCGCGGATCCGGTTCCGCCCTCCCTTTCGCGGCTGATCCTTCGGGGCTGGGGCCCGAGATCCCTTTCCCAGAGTGCTCCGCGCCGTGAAGAAGCGGCTCCCGGGGGACTGGGGGCATTTTTGTGTTGGCTGGAGCTGAAGGAACAAGATGGCGGCGTCGGCGGAGTGACAGGGTTCCTCCGGGCCGGAGCCGGCGGCACTGGTGGCAGCGGCGTCGCCG
>NW_007250879.1:141625-141925 GCF_000164805.1 Carlito syrichta
CGGCTTTCGCCCCTGGCCCCGACGGGGCCTCGGAGGCCGGCTGTCCCGTCGCGCGGCCTCTGCTAGCCTCGCGCTTCCTCCTCGGAGCCTGCGCCCCTTCCCGAGGCCCCTGGCTCCCGAGGGACGTGATGCATGTCCCGCTCTCTCCCCGCAGGAGGTGGCCGTGAAGCTGGAGTCTCAGAAGGCCCGGCATCCCCAGCTGCTGTACGAGAGCAAGCTCTATAAGATCCTGCAGGGCGGGGTGGGCATCCCCCACATACGGTAAGAGCGGGCGCGAGGACGGGCGGGAGGCCCGCGGCG
>NW_007250879.1:142562-150054 GCF_000164805.1 Carlito syrichta
TCGGGTCGCCGCGGGAGCTGGCTTGGGAAATGGCTGCTCTTTTGTTGTGTTTTTGTTCCAACATGTCTTCCTCCTCCGCTTAGAAAATGGCGGAACGACGTGACTCAACCCCACGTTCCTGCCTTTTTCGCAGCTTGGGTTCGCAAATGGTGCTTCCCGGAGTCCTCCTTAAGCAGCCCCGAGTGAATTAAAGCTCTGGAAAGGCAGGAATAAAGCTGCGGGGGGCGGCGGGGTTCAAGGAGGAGATGGCATAATGACAGTACGTTTGTGATCTCTGCTGCAGATGCGGCACTAAATGGTTGCATTGCACTGTGTACGCCCCTTCGTACTGCTCCTAAAGGTGTTAATTCCGTCTTGCTTTGAGTAGTAGTGTTTGGTACATTTCAGTCCGTACTAAATTTTTGTAGGTGACAGCAAAGAGAGTTTGAACAACACCAACTACGTTAAAATTTCCTCCCTTCATTTGTGCTGGAAGGCTTAATCACTTAACCGTAGTTTGAGGAGTGTTTTTAACCTGTTGAGTTATTTTGTCAGTAAGACTTCACATCAGGGAAACCGTGGTCTTTTGGGATGGAATGTGAGCGGATGCAAATGGTCATAGTAATAAATATGAAAGATGACCCGATAAAAAGACGCTGTTTTCTCTCAGCCCAGCTTTAATCTAAAGGGTTTTTGAGATGAAAGGGCGTTTTTCTAGAATACAGACTAAAATGTCGTTTAAGGCCCAGCCATTTTCCAGCATTAAATGGAACGGTATTTATTGTAGTCTCTTTTTCTATTTCCAGTTTGTAGTTTTTGAATCTTGAATTGAGGCCTGGGTTGCATAAGTTAGTTCTGATGTGTAAGTATTCAAAATAAAACTGTCCTTAAAAAACTTATAATACTGATAGATATTTTTAAATGGGGAAATTGATAATAAAATGTGCTATTGGTTATAAGTGATCAAATTATTTGGAAGAAAGTTTCAAATGTATATTATGAGGTAAAGATTAATGCAAAGTTTGAGATAATCCAGATATGAGATTCTAAATGATTCGAATCTTTAAATACCCTGCTGTGTGGAAAAATAAAGTCCCAGGCTCCACTGATTTGCTTTCCATCACTATAGTTTTCCTAGAATTTCTTAGAAATGGAATCATACAGTATGGGGTAATTTGTGTGTGATACCTTTCGCTTAGCGTAATGCTTTTGAGATACATCCGGGTTGGGAGATTATAAGATTTCACAAATCAAGTTGAATTTAATGTATTTGGAATCATTTTCTTTCTTTTTATTTTATTTTTGAATCAGAGTCTCACTCTGTCATCCAGGTTGGAGGACACTGGCACGCTCATGGCCACTGCAGCATGGACTGCTGAACTGAGGCAATCCTTCCACCTCAGCCTTCCAACTAGTTAGAACTATGGGTGTATGCAACCGCACCCAGCTAATTTTCCATGATTTATTGTAGAGACGATGTCTCCCCAACTTGCCCAGGCTGGTATTGAACCCCTGGGCTCAGGCAATCCTCTTGCCTCCACCTCCCAAAGTACTGGGATTACAAGGGTGAGCCACCGCACCTAGCCTGGAATTGTTTTCAAAAAGCAGTAAGCATCTGCCGTTTAAAGTGCTAAACCTAAGTTAAGTACATGCCTTTTTATCTGATAGCTTTTTTATAAGACCTGATACAGACCCATAAGGACAGTGAGTAATATAGTGAGTAAGCACATGTATAAATGAAATTAACTTCTGAGCAGAGTAATAGGTGCCTATTATAAGATGGTGAGTGCAGAGAGAGTTATGATAGTTATAAGCTGCCAGTGGGTGGGGCTAAAGAGATTAATTTGGCTTTCAAATTAAGGCTTTCTGAGAGAGGAGATGGGATTTCAGGATCTGGCTGTAAGGAAGAAAGCCTGGTAAACTGGTTTGGAAAGGTATCCAGGAATAGAGTGACTTCTGGGTGTAGCTAAGACACAGTGTAGTAATTTGATGAGAGCAGAGAAAGGGTAAATTTGTTTTAGGGGTGGTAAGGGTCTGGTACAGGGAAACAAGTGGTTTGCTGGTTTTAAAGTAAAGTGAACAAAACAAAAAGCAATTTTTCTAGTGAAGAGTAAAGGTTAGGAAAGATTTACGTGAACATTTTTTATTTGGGTGGCAACATCTCTCCATCCCCAAGTTTGTTCCCTACTATTTCTATATCACCTGTGCATAGGGTATACTTAATAAATATTTACTTTGTAAATGTGGAATTAAGTTGGCTGTTTAGTTTTAGCTAGATTAAATAAAGCAGTCTATGTGTTAATCATTGTTTTACAAGTGTTGACACTAATTTTAAAAATGTAGATTTTGCTGGATTACCCTTTATCTATACATTTCCAGAAAACTGTGGGATTTACTTTAAGATACTTTGGTACAACCAAAACAAGGACTGAAAATTACCTGTCCTACATAGCTGATCTGCCTAATCAGGTCCTTCCTGTGTAATTTGAGGTACCTATTGTTAAGTAGAAGCACAACATCTAGTTTAAAGAGCAAGGATGAGAATGGCATTCAGTCTGATGGTTTAAGAAACTAAATCCTTGGACCTTGTAATTGACATCTGGATGCTCAATTAAAGTTGGCTTTTGAACAGTGTGGGTCAGGGACACCAACCCCCCCCATACAATTGAAAATCCATATGTAACATTTGACTCCCCAAAAGCCTAACTGATAGCCTACTGTTGACCAATTTTGTATGTTATATGCATTATATACTGTAGTCTTACAGTAAAGTAAGCTAGAGAAAAGGAAATGTTATTGAAATCGTAAGGAATAGAAAACATATTTAGTATTTATTAAATAGAAGTGGATCTTCATCCTTGTTGCCTTCATGTTGAGTAACTGGGGGAGGAGCTTGTTTGGACTCATCGCCTCAAGAGTGGCAGAGGTAGAAGAAAGTCTGCGTATGAGTGGACCCTCAAATCTCAAACCCCTGTTCAGAGTTCACTTGCACTGTGTTTCTGTCAAACAGCCCTTTTTTTGGTGCCACTCTAAACTGAATTATCGTTCGCTAGAGAAAAAATGATACACTGAAAAGTTTTACTAGACAAGTGTTTTGGGGTTCAAATGCTAGGTCTGCTATGTGGTATTGACTGGGTGATTCTGATCAGTCACTTAGCCTTTGTGATCCTATCAATTTTCTCATCTATAAAATCAAGGATTTTACCAAGTTGGTCATTTTCTAATTTTCTTGGGATGGGAGAGTGCTGAACAGAAAGATTTAGGGCTCCTTATCTTTTGCTGGAAAAATAATTTATTTCCATTTGCTTTTGCATACTAAGCTTTTGGGTAGGGTTTTATTTGAACAAGGATTCACTACTCAAAAGTCACTGGCCTCATTGATCTTCACGCCTTCTAGTTCTGGAATTTTAAGACCTGTTTTCAGAGGATAGTATCTAGAAAGCATTTCATCAGTTTGATGTTATGTCTAGATCTTACCTTTGAATGCTATTTTAGGAATAAGGTACCATACAAGACTCTTAAAAATGTTATCTGCTTCAGGGAAACCACAGGATGACCATTTAGAAGGAAGTAAAATAACTGAATATACAATACTTTTGTAGGAAAGTTGTGTATAAATATAGGAGGGGACAAGAGAGATCTGTCGTTGCCCAGTGGTTTTTTGTTTTGTTTTGAGAGAGGGGGTCTTGCTCTGTCGCCCATGCTGGAGTGCATTGGTTATTGACAGGCTTGATTATTGCATACCATAGCTTCAAACTCTTGGGTTCAAGTGATTTCAGCCTCCTGAGTAGCAGCAACTGTAGACACATGCCACCTTGCCTGGCTACTTATTGATTTTTAATCACTTTTTGGTCCTCTTTGTCTAAATGTCAAATATTCCAGAAGATACTTATAAAGTACTAATTAATCCTTTCTCTTTCACTGTTAAAAGCATCTTACATTTTAACCTTATCTTTGGCCCTGAGCATATATCCTGTGAATAAGATTATAATGACTATTATCTGAAAACAAAGATGATAGCTGTGTTGGGTATGTCTTTGGTAAGATGAGTTATAGATTCACTAGAGGCATGAGAAAAGAGATTTTTAACTTGGATAGTAACTGAGTCCATGGTATACTGGGGTGCTTTATATTGGCTTATGGAGTAATATAATAATGCTAGGTAGCATTTTTGTGCTGGGCAACAACCTGGGAGAAGTAAGTAGCCCAACACCTCATCATACAAATTAGACTTTTGAGTCTCAGAGTAAATATTCTTCTAACTCCTAGTCCTCCTAAAAGCCACTGTTATAACCTTACGTCAAGGTCATATCATGCCTGCTCCACATACTCTACACTTTCATTTGATGTTGGAGAGCTGTATTTTGCATCTTCACTTTATGGCATTTGGCCTTACTCAGAGAAGCTGAAACGCTCTTATGCAAAATGTAAGTAACCTTTTATTTAACTAGATGTCTGTCAATCAGGATGCTCTGATTCTCTTTTGAATCTGTGGCTTACAGGATAAGAACTTTTGTTGGAAATTTTTTAATTTTTGTATGTTTTCTATATATTAAATTTATTTGTTTAGAGACAGGGTCTCAATATGTTGCCCAGGCTGGCCTTGAGCCCCTGGACTTAGGCGTTCCTCCTGCCTCAGCTTCTCAAAGTGTTGGGATTACAGGTGTGAGCCACCTTGTCTGGCCATTAACTTGTATCTTGATTTGAAGTAAATACTTGCGAACTCATGTAAAGTGTATGGGTTTTTCTGAGATTATACAAATACCTTCATAACATTCAGTGAATGAACACCTAGTTAAAATAGCGCTTTTTTATTACTGTTTTTGTTTCTAATACACTCTCAGGTGGCTCTTAAAATATAGGATAACTAATATTAATAGCATGAACTAATGTGTGTCTCTGGGATGTTTCTTAACTGACGTGCAGTTTACATACAGTGAGATGTGCAAATCTTAAAGTATAGTTGGGTCGGTTCTGACAAATACATCCGCTGGTGTAATCCACATCCCTTTTGGGCTAAAGGATATTTGATTTTTCATTTCTTTTGAGTCGGAGTCTTGCTCTGTTGCCCAGTCTAGAGGGCATTGGCACACTCACGGCCTCCGCAGTCTTGACCTGCTGGGCTCAGGCCATCCTTCCACCTCAGCCTTCCAAGTAGCTGGAACTAGAGGCGCGCACCACCATGCCCGGCTAATTTTTTGATTTATTGTAGAGATGAGGTCTTGCCAAATTGCCTGGGCTGATCTCGAACCCTTGGGCTCAGGCAGTCCTCTCCCCTCTGCCTCCCGAAGTGCTGGGGTTATAGGCAGGAAAGTTCACGGCTTGATTTTTCTTCATATGCAAGCAAAGTAGCTGCTAATCCTTGGTAAGCTATGTTCTGTGACATCATTAGTTTTATTTTTCTAAGTTGGTATTTTGGGTTATAATAACACATGATTTCTTCTGAATTTAATGTTGATTGGCTCATATGCAAGACTGTAGATTAGTAGTCTGTTTATTAGAACGAGGTGCATTACAGGATTTACCTGAGAAAATAATGTGGTGAATATAGTGCTTAGTGGTAGTATCTCTGCTATATTCTCCTCCTGAAGAACTAGAATACTTGTCTCTGAATGATTAGCAGGGCATGTTGTGGTTCTTTAATGGGGACTTTGGAAGTACTGTACAAAAAGGTTTAGCTGAAGTATATCCTGATTTTCTATATGAAGGGAAACAGAGCATTGTGTTGAGAGTCTGAGTTAGGATTCTGCCTGTGTGGTGCTATCTAGATTTGCACCTACAGTGAATCCTAAAATTACTTTTAACTTTGACTTATAAATGGACTTTGTAAGACCAACTAGGTCTTAAGTTTGTAAATGCTTAATGTAAATGTACATTGATAGAATCATTAGGATAGAAGACGCCTCTTTTATTCTCTGATACAGTAGTTCTAACTTTAAGGTATAATTGCTTTTTATTCATATTGTTGGTAAGTACTGTTGAAATAAGGGAATAATTAGTTGAATTCTGTGTGGCTAAACATTCCCTTTTCCCTCTGCATATAAGAAAAAGTCCAACATTATCTAGGTATTGCCCATAGTTTCATTTAATAATTATAACAATCCTGTAAGTTGGAATTTCTTATAAAGTGTTAGAATAGTTAATTTGCCTAAAGTCACAGTTTTTACTGCATCTTTCAACTATGCCAGTGGCTTCCAAGTTGTGTTGCATTGAAATCACGTGGAAAACTTAAAAAAATGACACCTAACCCCTAACCTCAGATAATTTTATTGAGTTGTGATATGACCTAGTTGTGTCATTTCTAAAAGCTCTCTAGGTGATTCTGATATGCAACAAGTTTCAGGAACTACTGTACTATACTATATTTGGGGGATTACTGTTGCCTCCCTGCCCACTGCCATCAGTGCCCCCATCTTTCTAGATCTACAACTTGATATGGCTCTGTTCTTAATTTAACATGCTTTCTCCTATGAATTTGGTTAATTCAGAAAGTCCTGTGTCAGATCGCATGGTACTGGGGAGTACACTGAAATCCCACGCAATCAAATGCTCTGACTTTTGAAAATTATCTAAAACTAAATATGTGAAACCATTTACCTCTTCAGTGTTTCAGATGCATTCCTACAGGAATGCATTCTAGAAACTCCTTGAGAGAAAGGACTATGTCTTGCTGATAGGAACATCTTTTGTGTTTCTTATCATAATACTGAGTATAAAGGCACTAAATAACAAACTTCTGCTTTTAATGTGTCAGTATTTACTTTTTAATGGAGTCTTGCGGAATATTATGGCTACTATGTTTTATGGAAGCAATTTTTCCAAATCTTGTTGTATTAGAGGTATCTAACATGTCCTTTGTAACAACTGAAATAATGAATTATTTTAATTAGACTGGAGGGGGTTTTTTGTTTTGTGTTTTGAGTCTCACTCTCCCTCAGGCTGGAGTGCAGACTCTGGTCATCCTTCCGCCTCAGCCTTTCAAGTTGCTAGAACTACGGGCATGTGCTACCACGCCTGGCTAATTTTTTATTTATTGTAGAGACACGGACTCAGGCAATCCACTCGCCTTGGCCTCCCAAAGTGCTGGGATTACAGGCTAAGTCACCGAGCCTAGCCTTTGTTTTTTGTTTTGTTTTTAAGCCAGAGTTTTACTCTGTCCTTCAGGCAGAGTGCAGTGGCACAATCACAGCCTTGACCTTCAGGGGTTAGACGATCCTCCTACCTCAGCCTCCTAAGTAGCTGATACTATAGGCATGTGCCACCACATCTGACCTTTTTTTAAATTTTATTTTCATAGAGATGAGGTCTTGCTATGTTGCCCAAGCTGGTCTTGAACTCCAGGGCTCAAGCAGTCCTTCTACCTCTGCCTCCCGAAGTTGCTGGGATTACAGGCATGAGCCACTGTGCCTGGCCCTTGGGATTCATACTTTTACATGAATACCATTCTTTCCTTTTTCCATTTCTTTTTTTTTTTTTTTAAGTTGGAGTCTCACTCTGTCACCCAGACTGGAGT
>NW_007250879.1:150074-223062 GCF_000164805.1 Carlito syrichta
AGATGAGGTCTCACTGCCCAGGTGGGTCTCGAACCCGCGGGCTCAGGCAATCCACTCACCTCAGCCTTCCAAAGGCGCAGGATTACAGGCTGAGCCACCGAGCCCGACTCAGAGATACATTTGAGCTCCCTGGTGAGCTTTATTGGGAGGGTGTGATAGTATGGACTGCAAAATTTGTACCAGTTATTTCTGTAGCTACTCTAGTGGCAATTACTAATCCAATGAGTAAGGGAATTGAATGGACTGCTCATTTTACTCTGCTATGACTGTAAAATAGAATTGTGAGGGGCTGATTAGAAAGTGCAATTTGCATGTTTGGGGCTAAGTAAACTAATGGACAAATTCCAGTCCAATTGACTGGAAGCCAGATGTACGCATTTGAAAGAAAGCTCCCTCAGATTTTAGGCAAGAGGTTAAATTTAAAATAAAAAGTTGGAGCCAGGCTCAGTGGCTCAGCCTGTAATCCCACGCCTTTGGGAGGCTGAGGTGAGTGGATTGCCTGAGCCCGCGGGTTCGAGACCCACCTGAGCAGGCGAGACCTCATCTCTACAAGGCTGCGGGAGCGGCCACTGCACTGCAGTCTGGGCGACAGAGTGAGACTGCAACTCAAAAAATAAATAAATAAATAAATAAAAGTTGGGATGTTACTCAAAATTTTGACCTGAGAAAAAAGTATTGGGCAGCCAGTGTGATAGCTGTCAGGGACTGTAAAGTTGGGTTGTTGAAGTTTGCTTCTAGGTGTGTTTTGTTTTCCCAGAATAGATAAAAAATATTGGTTATAGAATCATCCAAGATTTGGGGTTGCTGAGTTTGGGAATTTGTAGGCAGTTATGAGGGGTCCCAAAAAGGGAAACAGCTAGAAAGACAAGACCATTTTCTTGTTCTACATATATAGAGGAGATCATAAATGTTGGAAAGCAGTGGAAAACAAGTATGAGTAAATAGGAAAAAAATTAGCATAATGACTTTAACAAGGAAATACAGCTACTTTGAGTTATTTTCCTATGGAGACATAAGGAAAATAAAGGTTAATGTTCAGAAGTTTGTAAATTCGCTTTTAGAGTATCTGATGTATTTTTAGATTGTAGTGGCAATTTGGCAGATTTTTCTAGACTGTCGTTTAACCAGGCATTTAAGTGAAGTTTTTGAAAAGTTCATACAAAATCTGAAGAAAAATTTGAAAACATTTGTTGAAGACATGTAGTTAGGAAAGACTTCAGAGTATAGTTTAAATTGTAGAAAACAATAACTTAATGAACAAGAGAATTTAGAACAGGTGTATTATAGCTTTTGAAACAAAATTTTCTCTCTCCCATCCTCCATTTTATCAAAGACAAATCATATTAGGACCAATTTATTTGTAAAAGTAAATTTTAGACTTATTTGCATGAAGGGCAGCAAGAATAATAATTTTTCATACAGGTTTTTTTGTTTTGAATTGGCTTTGTTGGATTCTTTCCATAAGTAATGTTAGATTAGACTCTTTCTTTTGTTTTTTAAATTGGAGTCTCACTCTGTCGCCCAGACTGGAGTGCAGTGGCTGCTCCCAGCTACCGCAACCTCGACCTGCTGGGCTCCGGGGATCCTTCGGCCTCAGTCTTCCAGGTAGCCGGAACTACAGGCATGTGCTACCACGCCCGGCTGACTTTTTGATTTATTGTAGAGATGAGGTCTCGCCGCCCAGGCGGATCTCGAACACGCAGGCTCAGGCAATCCACTCACCAGCTTCCCAAAGGCGTGGGATTACAGGCTGAGCCACTGAGCCCGGCTTCCTTTTTCCATTTCTTAACTATGCTCTTCACTGTTCAGGTTGGATTTTGTTTTTTGTTTTGCTGTTTGCCCTTGGTTGAAATTATGAACACTAAGCTCTACTTACTGAAACCCTAGTTAGTATTCTTATTTTTAAACCTCCATAATACTAATACTTTGTATTTCTCTTGCAGAAAAGTGAGTATTGTTAGCTTTTGCTCCTCAAATCAAAACTCTGAAAGCTTGAGACTCTTGGTGAGCTTAACATACAATACTTTGTACAGTACCTTGTAGAGAATAACAAGCATTTCTTTCATTCAGTCAGCATATATACCAGGGGTATCCAAAAAATGTATACACATTTTAAGAGGGATCAAGAGATGTTTGTCATAATCAGAGGTGTCTGGACACTGATGGTAACCACTTTGAGCATCTTTTGTAATTGCAGAAGTCAAACATGACTTGTATTCATCTTTTGTTATCAGTATATACCCACTATTACAATTTTAATAGTTTTTTCCTTTCTTAAAATGTTTACCTTTTTTTTGGCACCCTTTTGTGAGGCTTACATTCTTTTTGAGTATCTGCCATGAGCCTAACATATAGTTGTGAATTTGTCTCCTGACAAATTCGGAGAAAAGTTAGCCAAATCTCAAACTGTGTGAGGACGTGAATGTTTCCTTAACATCAAAGGGATAGTGTGCTGAGTATAAGCCTCAAACTCAGTACACTGAAACATTTAGAGGGTGCCTTCTTGGGTCAGGTCAGTAGGACCCGTTAAGACAGTATTCATGTGCGTCCTCCTGAGTCAACATTTTTTGTACCTCAGCCATGTATAGTAATTACCAACAGAGTTTGCTAAAAATGCAGATTATATCATCTTATCCCCAGTTTTGTGTGACCGGTCCTGGATTGAGATCCAAGAGCTATATTTTAACAAATATACCAAGGAATTTCTGCTGAAGAACAGAGAACCACACTTTGAGAAATTCCTAGACCAAGGTTTTGGCACTCCATGGTACCAAGCTGTTGGTGGTAGTGAATTTTGCCGAAACACCGTGGCTGTTGTAGGAAATACTTTTGTCTTTGCTGGTACATTAATTGGGCAACTGCTTTTTTTATTTTTATTTTTTGAGTTGGGAGTCTTATTCTGTCACCCAAACTGGAGTGGTACAGTGGCATGCTTATAGCTATCCCAGCCTCAATCTGCTGGGCTCAGGTGATCCTTCCACCTCAGCCTTCCAGGTAGCTAGGACTACAGGCATGTGCCACCATGCCCAGCTAATTTTTTATTTATTGTAGAGACAAGGTCAGGTTGGTCTTGAATACCTGGGCTCAGGCGATCCTCTCACTTCTGCCTCCCAAAGTGCTGGGATTGCAGGCATGGGTGGCTGCTTTTTGTAGTAAAAGTAGTGATCCCTTATTTGTATAATGCTTTGTAATTTATCAAGTGCTTTTACATAGACGCCTATCTCATAATTATTGCAATACAGTACCTCTTGATCAGTAGACAAGCACAGTGGCTCACACCTGTAATCCCAGCACTTTGGGAGGCCAAGGGATAAGGATCGCCTGACGCCAGGACCAGTCTGGGCAACATAGTGAGACTCCATCTCTACACAAAAGTAGATTAAAAACAGTCTTTTATCAGTGATCAAAAGCAACTTATACAACTTATAGCAAGAAAATGACAGAGCCAGGATTAGAACCTATATTTCTGACTACTGGTTCAGTATTCTTGGCACTGTATGTTACATATGCTGTCAATTTAGCCTGCTTTGCAGTCTTAAACCCAACTGTTGGTTTACTGGACCACTTTTTAATTGTTCACATTTCCAACCCAAACCTTGTGTCCTTTCGTCAGCATTTAATACTTGAAACACAAATTATATCAAACTTCTCCATTAATGTAGAGAGTTTGAGTTAATTTTGTCTTCCTATATACTTTTCACGTACTGTTTTTTACTTAAAATATGTAACTTTGTCCATTTAGAAAGAATTTGACAAGCGAATTAATGTAGAGTATAGGGAAAATGTTCCTTTCATTCAAAATTACTTGTTCTGTGAGTCACTTGAGCTTTGAGAATTTGAAGTTTAAATCAGGCAGTTAGGAAGGGGGCCCAAATTTGATACTTTAGAAGTAGAATGGATGCTTATGGCTTTAGATTTGTTGAGCTTCAGGTGATAGGATATCCTGTTTTACTCTTGTGTAGTTATGTTAGCAGAAAATACAGAACTGAATGTAGGCCAGGGAATTAGGATTGGGTTTAATTCTGAGCAAAATCAGCTTATACATGATTATAAAGAAAGTACATTGAGAGGTGAGGACTCAACCCCTTAATGGAAATTTAGAGTTAATAAAGCACAAGAAGAGTCAGGATAATGAGCTGTTGAAGTTAAAGAAAATCAGTTTTTAGGAAGAGTTAATGTACATCCAAGAGGTAGGAAAGAAATGAGCCTTAAAGACTTGGCAGTAATAGCATCCAGTACACAGTTAAGTACTCGGTAAGATAACTGTTGACTCAGTGATATGGTCTAAGAGCAGTCTGATGAGGAAGTACATAAAACTGAAAGGATAAGCAGAAGCCAGATTTGGGAGTTTTGTTTTTGTTTTTTCCTTTTTTCTTTTTTCCTTAATAGGTATGCAACTTTTGCTTTTCAATAGGGGCCTGAGTTTTTAAAGCACAGCACAGTGAAACCACAGAGCAGCAACTGGAACTTGGAGGATATTTAGGAAGCTAAAACAATCTAGGCATCTTTTAAAAATTAGAACTAACTTTTTTAGGCACCCTTCCCTTTTACCTTCAAATACTTTGCTCCTTCCTCTGCGTTTTGTGTTTATTTTTGCCTTTATATTGCGTTTGTCATTTATTTGTTCTTCCCGACCTTAAGGTGTCTGTAGTGCGAATGTGTGGTATCAGGTACATGGTTTGTGCTTAATAAGTGTTGAATAAGACAGATAAGAGCAGATTTTCAGAAAATATTTTCAATAGCTTTATTGAGGTGTTTTACTTACCCAGAGCTTGACCTTTTCAAAGTATATGATTTATTTTTTAGTATATGTACAAAGTTGTGCAACCATTACTGGAATCCAGTTTCGGAATACTTTTCCTCTTCCCAAAAAGAAACCTTGAACCCATTATTGATCATTCTCCATTTCCCTCACCAGTCCTAGGCAGCCACTAATCTACTTTCTCTCTGCATATATTTGCTTATTGGAAAAGATTTGATCAAGATTTTCTAATTCATATTATTTAAACTATAGGTATATTTTCCATGTCTTAGTGAAAAAGTATATGTGATATGCCCCCAGAGTTCTCCACATGCTGTCCCCCAAAACTATCACTACCAGTGTTAGAGTAGTGACAACAAGCCAACAAAGATCATTTGTGATCTTTGAAATGAAACTTTGGGTAAAATGGAGAGAATGATAGCTATATTACTGGAAACAACAAGGAAAAAAGCAAGATAGCAGATATGAGCCAGATTTGAGTTTCACAGAGCGCAGAGCTTCAGGTATGCCACTAGCCCCACCCACCAGTTCAACTGATCCTTTTCTGTCTGTCCTTGAAGAATCAACCTTGGAGAAATTCTCTGGTGCCTCCCTTTAAAAAATAGATTGGATTCCCATAATTTATCCCTTCTCAGCACTCTTCTCTTTTCCATCTCATGTGTTATTGGTTTGGCCCTTTGCTCCCCCCCTCTCCCCACACTGCTTTGCTAGCTATGAAAGCAGGGACTATGGATAACTAAATAAATAGTAGCTTTGGTGGTAGACAGTGATCTGTACCAAAGAGAGTTATGTTTTTATAATTTTCAGAGTTAAGGAACACCTGTCTTTGAAGGCAAAGGGGCAAGGAACAAGGAGATGGAGAATATGAAAATGTTGTGCTATAATTCAGGCATCTTGGGGATGATGCTGTGAGCAGAGGATTAGTAGTAATGGGAAGGAGGATTAGAATGAAGAGGGAAAACCAATCATCTTAGTTGACTGTCACTGCTGAGTAAAACATCCACATGATTTTTGAATATTAGATCTTATTCTTCAGTCTTTATCTCAACAATTGGTTTAAACTGGGCCCTGTGGCTCATGTCTATAATCCCAGCACTTTGGGAGGCAGAGGTGAGAGTATTGCCTGAGCCCATGGGATCAAGACCAGACTGGCAACATGGTGAGACCTCATCTCTACAATAAATAAATAAAAACATTAGCTGGGCATGGTGGCGTACGCCTGTAGTTCCAGCTACTTGGAAGGCTGAAGCTGAAGAATCGCCTGAACAGGTCAAGGCTGCGTGGCTTTGAGCGTGTCACTACACTCCATCCTGGGCGACAGAGTGGGACTTCAACTCAAAAAAAAAAAAAGTGTAGCACAGGGGTTTGTAACCTGGCTCTTAACTCCACCTCCATCTCCCATGAGTTGGTTGAATAGATTAAAAATTATATCCTTCTTTGAACCTCTAGCCAAAATCTAATATTTCTTTTGATTGTAAGTGTAGGTAAGAAACCCCATTAATTTTAGCAGAGCCTGTGATTTTGTCACTAATAGAAATCACAGATATTCTTCTTTTTTGAGTAGGAGTCTCGCTCTGTCGCCCAGACTGGAGTGCAGTTGCACGCTTCCAGCCACCACAGCCTCAACCTGCTGGGCTCAGGCGATCCTTTTGCCTCAGCCTTCCAAGTAGGTGGGACCACAGGCATGTGCCACCACACCCAGCTAATTTATTGATTTAAGATCTCTACTCAGCTAAACTCAGAGCCCCAAATCGTGAGCAACCATAACCTAAGTTATTTGGCCAGAGTTCTTTTGCTCATTTTGAGAAACGGGCTGCATTGCCTTCCTGAGGCAGGGCATAGAAAATAGTTGTCATTGAAATGAATAATTAGAGAAAGGAGACAAGGTGGTTTTCACATGATGCTAGAGCAACTTTTGCCCTTTAATTAAACTGTGGATTGATCCATGGGTATGGGGCAGGATTAATTAAAGTAATTATTTGATTAAGCTAATTTATTGATTTATTGTAGAAATGAGGTCTCGCCAAGTTTTCCGGGCTCTGGCAATCCTCTCTTCTTGGCCTCCCAAAGTGCTGGGATTATAGACATGAGCCATCGCACCCATCCTCTTAAATATTCTTAAATTACATTATTATTATGCAGGTATCTTAACATGGTTTACACTTATCATTACCTCACAATTATAGCATTTATTATGCCTGTCCCAGTATCATATAATTTGATGCATTAATAAGGAGAGCATTTTACTGCTACTTCCCCAAATTGATTTTTTAAAAGTTGTTTTATGGTAGTTGAGTTTCACTATAATTAATTTCCATGATAATGCTGTGCATCTGACTTTACAAATTTTAACCATTATTTTGAGAAAGGCTGTATAGGAAGAAGAGGTATCTATTGAGCTTGAGAATATATCTCTGTTTAATGAATGGCAAATAGCTGCTAAGAAGGGCACACAGCCAGCAAAATTAATGTACAGGAGCATTAAAAGGAATTTAGAAAAATGAGAACAGGGTAGCTGTAACTGTTAGCAGTAGCATCCTAAGGGGGGAATTTGAGGTAGGTCCTAGAGTTTGGCAAGATCATGATTGACCAAAGTCTTTATTTTCTGCCCTCACAAAGAGGAACATA
Source organism: Carlito syrichta (assembly GCF_000164805.1). Classification (NCBI taxonomy): domain Eukaryota; kingdom Metazoa; phylum Chordata; class Mammalia; order Primates; family Tarsiidae; genus Carlito; species Carlito syrichta. The sequence goes on from NW_007250879.1 coordinate 157,465, forward strand.
AAGGTTGGTTGATGGTGGATTGGCAAGTTTGAGAGAGTGCATCTTGATTGTCTGCGGGTGCTATAAAAATTACAGTATAGTACTGATTCAGTTTTGATACATTTTAGTTGTTCAGTGAAGACTTTGATATTTATAACTGAAAGGTGTGATGGGAAGGTAGCATAGGAAAAGATGTTTCCCTTTGTGAAAATTGTTTAGCTTTTAAGCTGTCATAATTATTTGGTTTATCTGAATTAAATATAAATAGGTACTTTCTGATGACTTTATACTTTGAATGTAGGGAATGTTTTTCCATTCCTTGTTTTTTCCTTATCTGCCAAATCAAGCACTCCCTAGATTGTTTCAGCCTCTAATGTTGCTTTTCATTTTTTCACACAGCAAATGTTCTGAACATGTCTTGTGTGTATAAGGCATTGGATGCTGGGAATACAGGGTTTTGAACCAGATAAACATAATGACTGCCCCTATCAAGCTGGTAGTTCAAAGGGGAGGCTCTACTTCAAGCAAATAATCATACATTTTTGCTGCTATTTTTGTTAGTGATGGAACTAGCATGTATTTGGAAACTTTAATCTGAACTGTATATTATAATTACACTGATTTATTCTTGGAGGTTTCTAGGTCTTATAACAGTACTGAAATAGTTCATTTCTGTTATTTCTTTCTCAGCTGTTTCTATCTTCATAAAGAGATTTATCAGGAAAAAAGCCCGTAGCCTGAAATCTCCAACTATAATATACTTCCTAATTTGTCCCTCTTAATGTCATTCCTTCCCCTACTCCTCTATCTCTATATTGTATATTGATGCCAAACCTAATGCTGAAATGCTGATTTTAATTGTGTCCCAACCACAACTCTGATAGTTCCTCCAGATATGTAGAGAATATAAAACACTTCAACATTGCATTCAAGACTGTAGTATAGCTTCAGACTATCTGCCACCTTGACTCTTCCCTCTGTGGGAGCCTATAGTCCAAAATGGTTTGCCCCTGCCTGGCATGCCGTTTTGTGCCTTCCCTATTCAAATATCTATCCTTCAGGATCTGACTGGCAGCAGACCATTCTCACAGTACCTCTTTGGACAGATTTAGTTTCTGGTGATCATTTGTCTGAATTTTGTTAGCGTTTTTTTTTGACCTCATTGACTTGTGCGTGTATCATCTTACATTTGTGGTTTTTGTGTATGCTTTAATTTTAAACTAGATTTAGTTTGCATATGAGTTTGAAGGAAAGGTGAGAGGCCTTCTCTTGGTATTTTCTTCAAACCTCATATCATTTTTTATGCTCTAAGTAAGTAATAATGGTTGTGTAAATGGTGAACTCATTCTTCAGCCTATTTTAAGGTAACATTGAAGTCTAAAGGTATTGATTTGAAACAAATAGAAAATGAGATTCCTGTTTTTTAATGTAATGTAATCCATTAAATTACTTGATTCTTGCAGATGTTTTGATAGTATTGGGGGAACAAGGTCCAAATCAAACTGGAGTTCTTTTTTTAATCTCACAGAGTAAAAATATATATATATACATGTACCTATAATATGCACATCATTTTACCATAGTGCAATTAGTAGCAGCTCATATTGTACTTAATGTGTGCAAAAAAAAAAGTCTAAAGGTAAGGCCTGAGTTTACAGCTTGAAGGCACCTAGAAATGGAGAATATGAGTGAGTTTTTTATTTTGGTATGTTTCAGACTGATAGCCAACTTTAATGGCCTCAGAGACTCAGGTTTGTGCTTGTTCGTTACTCAGGTTCTGTAAAGTCTACTCAAATCAAAACAGGTGTAAGCTTTATCCTACCAGGTGTAGAGACAGAAACAGGTAAATATTATATTGTCAAGGGGCTTGACTGTAGATATAAACAGTAGTCAGTGCCCTTGGGAATTCTGGGAAACGAGAGACTGGTGTGGTATAGGTGACATAAGGAAGATTTCTTTGGCATCTGAGTTTTAAGGGGTTGGTTGGGCTTGAAAGTAGGGAGAAGCTCTCAGAATAGAAGTGGGAAACATGGAGGTGAAGGTAGAAACTAAGAATATGTAGAATTGGGATAAGCAGAAGGCCATTCCTGGTTCCTAATCTGTGTGTAATAATGTCTGAGTGAGTTATTCCAGATGGGAAACACAGATGGAGGGTATGAGTTGTTAGATTTAAAGAATTAAGCTATATATTACTGGAGACCAAAGGGAAGTAGGAAAGATGGAAACACCTGTTTCTTAGGTTTAAGGAGTTACAGTACCAATCTCTATAGAGCAGAAAGACCTAGTTATTTTAGAACTACGTGGATGCTCCACAGGAAAATGCCTTTGAAAAAAAGTACTTAATGAAATTTTAATTGCATAAAGTTGGGAAGTCTGAATTTGTGCCTTTTACACTTCAGGTTTGTATTTGGGCTAGACAAATGTTTGTAACATCTGCTTGTTTTTTGCAGTTTTAGTCTGAGCCATCACTGGACACCTGTGTGTGCAGAGCTGAGACATGGTCTTACAAGAATGGCCTTCTCTTTTGCCTATTTGACTTTATGTGCCTTATCACTTCCTTATAGATCTCCCTGGATTTGGTGTTCTCGTTTTCTTAGAAGTGTAACTAAACAATGTTTATATAAAACCTCTGCTGTAACTCTTGATAGTGTTGAACATTTATGATACCAAGTTCCTGACAACTCTTTAGCACAGATTTGCCTCTGGACATATGTAAAACAAAGAGAGTTTTTATCATTTACCTTTTAATATCATTGTTATGTGCTACCCAAAACATCACTATGAGCTTCTTTTAAGTAAACATTTGAATGAATATGGAGGGTGTTGACTTCCCATCTGGGGAATGGGGTGGGAGGATGAGACATAACAGCAGCTTGAGCATGTGGTAGGAGCAGTAGGGGCAGATTGCTGCTGGCCATCATGTTAACATGTCTGTTTCTTAGGTAGTGGGAGGTTAAGCAGACACTATTGCCTTATACGGTTACCTTTTTCTGCAAAGAGGATGTGAAAGTGGATTGTGTTTCGTGTGTTTGGCAGCTTCCCATGTCTCATCATTGTGAAGACATTCTTAAGAAGGGCTGAAGGAAAAGTCATAAAAAGGGACTTGACCTTTTGGGACTTACTCATTCCGTTTATGATCTCTTGCTCTCAATATAAGACTCTAGGGGACATATTCATTTTATCTAAATATAAAACCTATCTAAATAAGTGTGAAAGTAAAGCGAACTGATTTGTGGCTTATTTATTTTGTTTCCCTTATCAGGTACCATGCCTGAAGTTTCTGCAGTTATGATAGATGGGTGCCATCAAGAGATACTGTTAGTGGGTGTCCAGGACCACACTTAGAATATTGTTTTCTTTAAAAAGAGACACCAGAATAGCTGTAGCTAACTTTGCATTTTCTGTGCAAATATAATAAAATAGTAACTCCTCATACTCTAGATGTAATCTTGATTTTCTTCAAATCATCGGCATGCATTAGCTAAACAGTTTTCATACTTGACTGATAACTTGTTACAATTTTGACACGGATACTTGCTCCTCTTTTGAATACTTTTCAAACAAGCTTTCCAGATATGATAAATGTTGGGTTTTTGTTTGTTTTGTTTTGTTTTTGAGTCGGCATCTCACCGTATCACCCAGGCTGGAGTGCAGTGGCACACTCATGGCCACTGCAACCTTGACCTGCTGGGCTCAGGTGATCCTTCCATCCCAGCCTTCCAAGTAACTGGAACTACAGGCTTACATCACCATACCCAGCTAATTGTTGAATTTACTGTAGAGATGAGGTCTAGCCATGTTGCCTAGGCTGGTCTCGAATTCGTGGGGTTCTAGACATGGGCCACTGCAACCAGCTTGAATATTCTTTCAAAGCAGAATTTGTTATACAGTATAGACAAGATTAAAGTAAAATTGGTAGTACTTATTTTTGAGAAAGTACCCTTTCCATGATTATAAACATTGAAATTTGAAATAATGTGTTACAGGGATTCCCAATTTAGGGGGTAAATGAATTTAGTGATTGGTATTTCTTGAGTTGCCAGGAATACTTGTATATAATAATACAGCACAGAATAATTAAAACATGATTCCAATCAAATGCAATAAATGTTGTCAACCATGTGTATTTTCTGTAATCTGAAACTAAACAAAAATGTAACGCAGTTTTTTTAAAAGACAGGTAATTATTGATTAAATGCCATTTGGTGGGAAGCGGGACAGGAATTATAAGAAGAATCTTTGCTTTCTGAAGCATTTTCAAATGACGGTGATAGAGTCACCTTCATTTCTTTAGTTACCAAGTAAATCCAGGTGAGATTAAGGAGTTTGCTGCAGGTCATAAGAGTCAGTGGCCAATGGGTATAAAATTCAGCAGCCGTGGTAAGCAAAGTGAAGGTTGTTTTTCATGTCCTGTTTTCATAGGAGAATGGAATAATGTGACAGAAGGGGAAAAAAAGTCCTGTTATCCTTATTTTGTGTTGGGCAGTATGGCTTAATTAACTAATCAACAGATTTGTCTCCTGAATACAGGAAAATTTACCTTAAATAAAACCTAACAGCCAGGCTCAGTGGTTCAGCCTATCCCGCACTTTGGGAGGATGAGGTGAGTGAATTGCCTGAGCCTGCGGATTCAAGACCCGCCTGGGCAACTTGGCGAGAGCTCACCTCTACAATAAATTAAAAAATTAGCCGTGCGTGGCAGTGCGTGCCTGTAGTTCCAGCTACTTAGAAGGCTGAGGCAGAAGGATTGCCGGAGCCCAGCAGGTCGAGGCTGCAATGGCGGCGAGTGGCCACTGCACTCCAGTCTGGGCAAGAGAGTGAGACTCCAACTGAAAAAAAAAAAAAAACCTAACTAGAGAAGAAAACATTTTCTTAGGTTCACACATTTTTAAAATTTGGTGATGTTAAGCGATAATCAGCTTTTCATAATGCGCTTCTTCTTTTCTCATTTTGTTAGGTGGTATGGTCAAGAAAAAGACTACAATGTACTAGTCATGGATCTTCTGGGACCCAGCCTTGAAGACCTCTTCAACTTCTGTTCAAGAAGATTCACAATGAAAACTGTACTTATGTTAGCTGACCAGGTATGTGAAATTATGATGAGAATAAAAACTGAGACCACTATTGTTGACTGGAATTTCAGTGTTTTTAAACCAGAATGTAATCCTGTGCATCACTCTCTCACTTTGGGATAAGTTAAAAAAATTTTTTTTCTTTGATTAGAAGTCTCACTTTGGTGCCCAGGCTGGAGTGCAGTGGTACGCTCACAGCCACCACAGCCTCAACCTGCTGGGCTCAGGTGACCTTTCTGCCTCAGCGTTCCAAGTAGCCAGAACCATAGATGCATGCCACCATGCCTGGCTAATTTTTTGATTTATTGTAGAGACGAAATCTGGCCAAGTTGACTAGGCTGGTCTCAAGCCTCTGGGCTCAGGCAATCCTCTCGCCTCTGCCTCCCAAGGACTAGATCATAGGTGAGAGCCACTGTGTCTGGCAAAAAAAGATACGATACTCTGACTTGTAGGCATTTTCCTATGGATCTAGGACAAAAACTAGTAGTTATATTGGTATACTAGTAATTTTCGAGCTACTTCTTCAGGTAGAGTTTTAGTGTTGAATATAACCGGTTGTCTTGTAAGATTTTGTCTGAAGAAAGTTCAGTGCATATGTGTAGATAAGTAAGATATATTGAAATTTTGGTTGAATTAAGCAAATTGAATGTTATATATTATGTGTGAGACTCTGATGAAACCTGTTTTTGTGGAAAATAAAACACTGAAGTAACTTAAAGAAGATTTGACTGGGTAGAGGTTCTTGAAGTAATGAATTCTCAGCCATTGTGGTGGTATTTAAGCAAGACCCAGGGAATTTTGGAGATGTAATGTGTTAAGTCGATGCATTGGCTGTTTGGTCAGGTTGAATGGTTTTACAGCCAGCGTTTGGATATTTTGATCTTACGAAAATGAGAAAGAAAATTGATTATTTTAAGATAGGGGAATAGGGTCAGAACAAAACTTGAGGAAAAAGAGAACACATTAAGATAATAGGTAACTATCAAGGAATTTGTAATTTTTAATTTTGGTCAAGATTTGTTACCTTTAAGAGGAAACTTTGGAAGTACTTTGAGTTAAAATCATTGTGCTTATAAAAATGCTGTGGGCCGGGCTCGGTGGCTCAGCCTGTAATCCCAGCACTTTGGGAAGCCGAGTTAAGTGGATTGCCTGAGCCCGCGGGTTCGAGACCCACCTGGGCAACTTGGTGAGACCTCATCTCTACAATAATCAAAAATTAGCTGGGCGTGGTGGCGCGCGCCTGTAGTTCCAGCTACTTGGAAGGCTGAGGCGGAAGGATTGTCGGAGCCCAGCAGGTCGAGGTTGAGGTGGCCGGGAGCGGCCATTGCACTCCAGTCTCCAGAGTGAGACTCCAAGTCAAAAAAAAAAAAAATTCCTGTGAATGAGAATGACATTTTAAAAGCAGATTGGATATTTTTTTTAAAAAATCCCCAAAGTGGAAAACAGTATTTGATTATTTATTCACATGTTGTTTTGTCATACAATATGTCATAAAGGAAAATGAGATCCTTTATGGAAAGCAGAACTGGTATTTGAGGTAGAAGTTTATAAAGTCACCCAGAGCAATGGCTGGCTCATGCCTGCAATCCTAGCATTGGGGGGGGGGGGCAGGATGAGGCCAGGAATGTGAGACCAGCCTTGATAAAATATTGAGACCTCACCGCTACAAAAGATAAGAAAAAATTAGGTGGGTGTGGCAACGCACATCTGTAGTCCCAACTACTCAGGAAGCTGGGGCAGGAGGATCACTCGGAGGTTATGGTAAGCCGGGATCTTGTCACTGTACTTTATGTAGCCTGGGCAACAACATAGTGAGAGATTGACTCAAAGAGATAAAAAGTCTGTAAATTCAGGGAGGATGAAGAAAAGTTGGTCTTGCTCTGTAGAAGATAGCTAACATTTAATGTCTTTAGTTTTTTCCATTAGTTATCCTTTTCTTGATTTTTTTCCTGGTAATTTATTATTCACATTTTGATGGTGGGTATTACTTACCTAGGGCAAGTATGTGCGTTAAGTGACCTAAATACTTTGTTTGACTTTCTTTAAAGCTTATGTTGTTGCTGTATCTAAAATTGGTATTGTACGTTGCATATGTTTACTTCTTTGTGAGTGTAAGTAATTTAAGCCAGAGATTACTGGTTTGGCTTCAGAAGACATTTGTCAAGGTAGAGGAGTACGATTTAGAATCTGTATATTCATGGTAATAAAAGCTCTGGGGGAAATGGGGACAAATAGAAAATAGAATTCTGACACATACTACTGAAAGGAGCAGGAACATATGGATAGAAAGATAATGTTGGCAGTCTTTGGATATAGAATACATTTAAAAATACAGCTTCTAAGTAAGAATATATCTTATAGAAAAGATGGACATTTGATCATTTGAAAATTTAAAAGTTTCGTTGTACACCACAGGTGCCATAAACAGCCTGCAGACAAAACTTTTAAAATTTATGTACATAGCAGCAAATGAAAGGTTGTCTGTTATATGCAGAAAGCTCCTACAAATTGTCTATTATATGCAGAAAGCTCCTACAAATTGACGAAAGAATGACAGGCAGAGTATAATTTGACAGCTCACTGAGGAGTAAATCCAGATTGATACAGCCAGTTGTGAAAGGTAGTCTGATATCTACCACAGTGAAAAATTGACCCTTTATCCCAGCAACTCCCATAATAAGAGATACAAAGACCATAGAAATAAAGCACTGTAGGTAAGAATATATATCTAAGTATATTAATAGCATTATTTATAGTGGGAAAATGTGGAAAACAATATGTGAATATTGTGCGTTGGGGATAATTGGGAATACCATAGAGTAACTGGGTTTGGTGGTTCACGCCTGTAATGTCAATTCTTTGGGAGGTGGAGGTGAGAGGATTGCCTGAGTCCAGGGGTTCAAGACCAGCATGGGCAACTTGGTGAAACCTCATTTCTACAATAAATAAAAAAAATTAGGTGTGGTGGTGTGTGCCTGTAGTTCTAGCTGCTTGGAAGACTGAGGCAGAAGAATTGCCTGGACCCAGCAAGTTGAGGCTGCAGTAGCTGTGAGCATACCACAGTACTCCAGCCTGGGTGACAGAGTGAGACTATGATTTGGGGGGTGGGAGGGAACCAAAGAATATTTGTGGCCATTATAAAGAATATTAAAATTATGTTATTTGACTTTGAATAATTTCCAAGAAATTAAGAAAAGCACGTGAGAATGGCACGCTTTTAAGTATTTAACTTTTGAATGGATTATATGAGCATGGAGAAAAACGTGGGAGAGTCCAAAAAGCATGCGAAAAAGGAAAACCCCAGCAGTATATGCTCCCTCTTATGTAAAAGATACATGCTTATATTGTAGCTACGAATTCTTGGGAATGTTTGAGATATATTTAGTTAAAACAAGCAAACAAGAGTAAAGTGAATAGAATGCTTTTATCTCCGTTTCAAACAGTAACAACTCTTTTATATCTATATCTACCAGTCTGTCAACCTCCCCTCCCACCCCCAAGCCTATATGTCTATGAGTTTGTGTGTGTGTGTATCTTAGAGCATGAAAATAAGTTCTGAGTACTACTAGGCCGTTTTAACACAGGTTATTTCAGAGGGTGTAGGTTTGAGAGTGGAAAGCTCTTACTTTATTTCTTCTAGTTTAGCAATTCTAAATGTATTCTAAACAATTCTAAATGTATTGTGTATAATTTAAAAGTCATAAACACTAAGTCTTCCTATCAGATTAAAACCTATGATTTTGATCGTTAATACTGGAAGGTAAAGCCTTAGGACACACTGTATGTGGTTTATGCTTAGATGTCCAGTGTAGAAATAGCTAGTTGTCCTTCTATTTAATGTTTTCTGAGACTGTCTTTGTGAACTCTAAATAATGAGATATTGAAATACTTGAGGAATAATGTGTTATTTTCATTTACCACTTAACTCAATTATCTTTCCTTTTTTTTCCAGATGATCAGTAGAATTGAATATGTGCATACAAAGAATTTTATACACAGAGACATTAAACCAGATAACTTCCTAATGGGTATTGGGCGTCACTGTAATAAGGTTAGTCAAATGCTCTTTGCATGAAAGAACAGAAAGTAAAATATCAACAAGAATTGCTTTGGTAAACTTTCAATCTTTAAAAAGCCATAGTAAATTGAATTTGCTGTTGATAGTTGCTTTTAAAAAATTGTGTTAGAAGGATAATCAGCTATCTCTATTAACTTAGTAACTTGAAATAAATTTTCTTCAATTTACTCAACCAAAGTTAGTGACCTATATGGAAAATTCCAAGGACTTTATAATGAACTACACTTGTCTATGCTATTTAACTGTTGAATCTATTTTTCTTTCACAAAAAATAGTGAAAATCCCCATATTTTTTTCCTGAATGCTAAAAATTAGATTTTAACCTGTGGCTCTGAAGTGTGGGTTTTTGTAATATATTTGCTTGTGCCAGTGTGGGAACACTGACCCTCTGTCACCATGGCTTAACATTTGCTGACTGAGCATGGTTGATAATATGAATTCTTCAGTCCTTGAATTTTTTATGTATTTAAAAGGATAACTTTCAGGCCTGCTTCAAAAGTAGTTGGCAGTTTACTTGGGTGTCAAGTTGGGTGAGTTATCTAACTCTCCCTCCTCCCATTTTAAAGGAAAATACAAACAAGTTAAATGAACATGCCTTTAACAAAACTAGTTCATTGTGGGGGGTCTCTGAGAGCTTTTCCACTTACGGGGTGATTGGATTTTAGCTAGTGCCGCATGATAGCACAAATTATGTTGAAATTGTATCTGCAATGATTAGTTTTATTGCGTGAATTGCTTTCTTTATCAATTCAATGTTGAGCTCGGGCAGACAGGCAGCATTGGCAATGCACTAAACATGTTGTGATCTTATGATCTGATAGAAATTCTCAACTTCAGGACAACTTGGGGACTATTTTGTGTTTTTTGTTTTGTTTTGTTTTGTTTTTGGAAGGAAGATTCCCATTTGTTGATTGAGCTATTAGGGAATGTTTGGTGTATTAGGTCTATAAATGTTTACCTTTGTTTGCCTGTATGAATGCCAACTTGGAACCAGTACCATTAGAACTGGTGTTATTTGTTAATGTGTGAGATACTGATGTTAAGTCTGACCAAGTTTTAGGAAATTAAATTTTTTCATTGAGCTTTAAATAATGAAAGATATTTAAATCTACATTTAGCTTGCAATTTAATTGAAAGGAAATATGACTGAGTTTAGTTTTTGGGCAGTGTTGCCAGTTTGACTCTAATCTTCTTTTGACCATTTCTCAGCCCTCTCCTTTCCAGTTTCTTGCCCCTAATGACCCATTATCCCCATGCTATCCCTGTTCTGCATGTTGACCTTGCAGTACCTGATTTTTGCTTGAAATTTAAATGATGACCTAGATGATATCACTTTGCTCTTTTTTTCCCCATCCTTAAGAATAGCTTGTTAATCACATTGTTGTGTTAAGGAAGGCTAAGTTCTCCAGTTGTGAAAACCTTTTTAGGATCTGTATTTTCCTCACCAATATTAACACATTCGCGATCGGCACATTTTTCACTTTACTATTACTGAGAGTAGGTGAAAATAAAATCTGAAGCTGGTTGCTGCAAACTTCTGTTAAGTACAAGTGAAATGGTCTTTCCTAAATCATCACCTTTTTCACCATACAGTTGAAAGTTGCAGACATATCCATTATTTGCCTCAGACACCACTCTGACTTAGCATTTCGTACTTTGTATTTTTATTTGAGTTACAAACCGAATATATATTATATATTTGTTTCTTAATTTACGTTGCATTATGACGTCACTATCTGTCTCACTATTGCTAATAAGTTCACTGAATTCACCTTCGACCTCGGAAATCTCATCAGCATATGTCTCTTTTAACTTTCTTCTTGCCTCACTGTTCATCTTCAAGCAAGATATAAAAACACATACATATGACAACATTGCAGTATTCAGACACAGTTTGCAGAGATGTGAATTCATGTCATCAGTGACCATGAACAGAATTTGGAATGGCATAAATTCTTATCAGCGATCGCGAATGAGTTAAAAAGAGTTTTGTGGACCTGTTCACTGTTAAAACAGTTTCAGAGAGACCCTCGGGTTAAAGCAAAGTGTTTTTACTCAGCTAAGAATTCAAATATTAAACGTTGTTCTTGAACATTTTAGATTAGTGTTTTGTTTATCTAGCTGGTTTTTAGTGTTTTCTGTATTATAGTTTGAAAAATGCCAGTTGTATGAAACTGGATTCTTTGGTCAGCTTGTTCCTGTAGTTTTCTATTTATGGGGGGGAAAGATGGGGGGGGGCTTTTGAGGTCAACTTTTTAAGTTAGATTTATTTGGAAAATTGTTCTGAATTTGACATTTAGGAGTCGCCACTCCAATCTTTAGTGAATTTGTTCATCTCTTCCAGTAATCAGCCCTGCATGCTTACAAAATAAATTTTAAGGTGACTAAATGCCTTCTACCTCTTCCTTACTGAAGATTTTTTTCCCCTGTACAATCTTTTTTTGGGGGGGGGAGGGCAGATTGTGGTACCAAAGATTGCAGATCCAAATTCCCCATTTTTGATGAAAAGATTTAAGAGCCAAATGTCACCATTGCTATCCCTGTTTCAGGCAGTGACACAATATAGTGGCATTAAAAACCTGAATAATTTATAGAATTCAAATTTCAGTTCTTGAGCATGTGATTCTTATTTGGAAAGCTGAGAAGCTACATACAGTGCTTGGTGGAAGAAGGATGGCATTTGGCTACCCTGTTCTTTCTTTAATGCCTCGGTGTTGCCTGTCTGCGCCGGCCATTGTTGCAATGTAAGCAATACTGTTTGATGCACTGCCACCCTCTATTGTCTGTTTAGTGTTTAGAATCTCCAGTGGGGAAGAGGAAAAGAAGCATGACTGTTAGTACTTCTCAGGACCCATCTTTCTCAGGATTAAACCAGGTCTGAAACTGTCTCCTATTCCAACCTCAATCCCAAATTCATGTGCTTTTCTTTTTTATTGTTTTATTTTGATTATTTTTGTTTTAATTCTGGAGAATGTAGATCTTGCTCAAGCACCTCTTACGTTGGCATTATTCAGACATACTTGGCAAACATAACATTACTAAGATGTTCTTTGTGGCTTTTGCTTAAAATTTGTAAAGTTTAGAGAAAACCTAAGTGAAAATAGGATATTATGTTTAGATCTCTAACATCTATATGAGGAATGATATATTGGTGTAGTATTGAAATTTTTTTTACCTAATAGTAAGCTTGAGATAGACTGTTAGTTTTTAAAAATGTGTTTGGAGTTGCACAACTTAATACACGAAATATATTTAAATTCAGTTGCATCGGTGCTGTATAATGAATATATTCTACCTCACCTCTCTTCCTTTTCCCCAAGGACTTCAGGTAAGTGTAGATCAGATTTCAGATCTAGTGTTTCTAGAATTGATTTCCTCAGTCTATAAATTCACCAAATGGATACTTACAGAGCATTATATGCTCTGGAACTAGAACACAGTGCATTCTTAATATAATATAATTTAAGCACTTACCAAATTGTACGATAAATTATCATTAGTAATGCATTAAGATAAATAAATGCACAACCTGATCATTTAGTTTTTGGTAGACTAAACACCCTCGTAATTTTCTAAATATTTAAATAAAATGTAAGTAGAACACTTAACATTTTCTTTACTTTTGCAAAAGTTAAATAGCTTTTTTAAAACATTAATTTTAAGGCAAAGGAAAGTAAATATATTTTATAACAAAATTCGGGTTGGTGCTCCTGAACAAATGAATCTTAATCATTCAGTTTAGTATACAGTGAAAAGGAGGTATTAACATTAGTATTCAGAAAAGAAAAAACATGCTTTGTGGTACTTTAATAATCTGCATGTATCACCTGGGTAATAATCACCTTGTCCTTTTCTATACTGATGAGCTATATTCTAGGTGCCACCCCCCCACCCCCCACTGTTAAAAAAGAAATTTTAGAAATTGAAAGTTAGTTTTATACAGGCAAGGAAGTACCAACTCTTGTGACTAGATCTTGGTTGGGGAGAGAGTATGGTGGGTAATTAGGTACATTATGAGACTATGATTTTTTTTTTTAAACTGTTGCCTCATTTTTACTTACCCATTCATTCTTGATTTTATATATAATGATTTACCTCACAAGATTGTATTGGATTGTTCATATTCATACCAGTTGGCTGATTGTAAAGTTAAGTGACCTTGTGAGTCTTTTGGAAGGGCAGAGGGGATGTGATCCCTGGTTAGGAGAAAAATTACAAGCACTGAAAATCAAGATTAGCATTAGTGATTTTGAAGAAAATGTAATTATCCTCTGTTGAAGATAATTACCTTTGAAGAATAGGCTGCCGTCTTTCAAATGAGTGCAGATTTTACTCACAACATGTGATAGATGAGTAAAAAATCCACAGAAAAGCAGCCTGCCCACCAAAGAAATTTGCCTGTCTTTGCACATGAAGCCTATGAAAATATATTATGCCTATTTGATACTTTTCCTCATTTGGTTCTACTTTTACATATTTATAGCTTTTTTATTGTATCCTTGGTATCATGTGGTTTCTTGTAAACACTTCCATTATGTTTTTCCATTAGTTTATTTAAGTTCCAGAGAGCTTGATAGGTACCTAAGGTAATGAACTACTGAGATTTTTTTCAAAGTTTTATTTTTATTTCACACAGTTTTCTTTTCAGTTATTTGCTGAGAATAAAAAACCTTTGTTCAACAGTGACTTTTTTATTTTTATTTTTTGAATTGGAGTCTCACTCTGTTGCCCAGGCTGGAGTGCAGTGGCACGCTCACTGCCACCACAGTCTCAGCCTGCTGGGCTCAGGCAATCCTTGCTCCTCAGCCTTCCAAGTAGCTAGAACTGCAGGTGCGCGCTACTATCCTTTTTGATTCATTGTAGAGACAAAGTTCTCAACAAGTTGCCTGGGCTGGTCTCAAACCCCAGAGCTCAGGCAATCCTCTCGCCCCACCCTTCCAAAGTGCTGTGATTACACAGGCTTGAGAGCAGTGACATTTTTTTCCTGACTTCTTTTCCATTTTTATAAGAGAACTTTTAAAATTGGTTTATTTGCTTTTTAAACTTTTGTTGTGATATTAAAGATTGAGATGTTTAAGAAGTTAGTATTTTATATTTTTAGTTTTCATGAAAAATAAGGTTTCCTTTAGTGTTAATGGGAGGATGGATAGACCTCTCCAGTAAACACTGCATTTCTAAAAAGTGTTTTTTGGTTGTGAGGAAGTGTCTGCTTATTGAGTTGCAAATGGAACTGTTGAATGTACATTTAGACATGAATGAAACTATTTGACATACTCTAGTCAGAGCTTTCCCCCTTTTCTCCTTCACTTTGAAGTACTAAAGGAAGCAATCCTAGAAAATATCCACTAGAGTAAATTCTATGTTCTAATCACTGTTCATTCAAAATCCAAATGTTTCTTAGGGATATTTTTAAAATAGCATGAAACTGAGTATTTTGTGATTATTTTTCCCTATGTTTTCTATTCAATATGAACCTGCAGAATTTAATCATAATTTTTGTTTTGCTTAACAGAAGTGTATTTTGCTCATTTTAATTTTTGTGTACTGAGCTGGTTTTCATATCAAGAGAAACGAAACTTTCTTTCTGGATGTTTTATGATACTAGCTTTCCTACAATAACTTGATTACGTAGGGAGTTTAATCATTTAATCTCATTATGTAGAGCACTTTCATTATCCAATTATATTTACTAATAATTTAATCTTCATTACTTTATAGTAGACTAAGTGAAAATAAGCATCTCATTGTTGACACGGTGACCAAAGTATACATGTCAATGTCTGTACCATCCAAAGTCTAATTGAAAATAGGTTATAGTGCCTGGCTGAAATAGATGTTACTCAGCCTTGTAAGAGAGGTATTTGGTCAAATCTTTTTAACCTAAATCAATCACTTGCTTTATTTATTTATTGACACAAGCCCTACAGATTAGGGGATTGGATTTCCCAGCACATCACAGATATAAACTGGCAGAAAAGACCCATTAGCTTAATGGCAAAAATAACTACAAAATTGTAGTCATAACTAGAGAAGAATAATTGTTCAGGGCTGTATAGTGTAAGGGTACTTAGACCTGCCTAGTTCAATAGTTTTTGCAGATTAACTTTATTACAATATAGTATAATCAATGATTTTATGATAAGCCAAATTTTTAAGTAAAGATTATCTTATTTTAGAAGATAGGTAAATGTGGATGTATTTTATTCTTATTCATCAAAAATAGTTATTTTGAGTTTCAAATTCTGTAGTATAAACTTACATTGCTCAGAAAAATTAGCTATATTATAAGTGAATACCTTATTTACTGGGTACCATATAGATGAGATAGTATGAGATTTTATTTTGTTCTAAAATACTAGTTTTGTTTTTAGTTAGCACATTGAAACGAATTGTAAGCTACCTTAATTTAAATACTAGGTGGAGTTTTTTGGGTTTTTGCATCAACTATTTTCCAGAAGTTTAGACTGACTGCATGCATAATGTCAGTGCCAAGTATTGGTTTCATTGGCAATATCAGACTTTCAGGGTTGTCTGTTTTAAATAACAAGCATTCTGTTGGCATACTGAAGAGTGGCCTTTTTAGGGGGGAAAAGTTCAGATAGCTTATATCTAGATTTTGAAACCTCTTGCTTGTTTACTAATAATAACAGGAGATATCAGGTGTCATGGCAGCTAGCACACTTGTCAACTCATGCTATCAGGCATGTATACATTTCTCCACTTTATAAAAACAGTCTCCTGCATGCATAATAAACCAGACCTGTGAATTTTATAAACGACAAGAAGCTACCAGATTTAACTGCATTTTTAAAACTTGCTTTATTGATGAGAACTAGTAAAGGCTTATTGGGGTATTATCTGTTCATTGTGTATTCTACTTAGGATACTTTTGTTTTGATGTATTTGAGTACATAGAATAGATGCCATTTAATGCATAAGAAGCAGTTTAATTGAACAAGGTTTAAAGACCTAATGTTTCTTTATTTCTCTTTTTAAGTTATTCCTTATTGATTTTGGTTTGGCCAAAAAGTACAGAGACAACAGGACAAGGCAACACATACCATACAGAGAAGATAAAAACCTTACTGGCACTGCCCGATATGCTAGCATCAATGCACATCTTGGTATTGAGCAGAGGTAAGCTTGAAAATGTCATGTGTTTATCACATCTGTAGCCGAAGCCATTGATGGGTTTTTGGAATATTTTAGTTAGTTTCTTTCAGTGTCTTAGGATGTTTCTTGGCTGAGGATTTGAAGGATGCTTCTTAACTATTTAACCTGCTTTAACCAGTGTAGAGAAGCCAGCTAAATGAGGTCTTTTGTTTTCTTTCTTGAAAGTTATCTCAGGGGAGAAACATTGCATAAAGTTAGAAGCATACATGCAATTTGAAAGTTTGTTCTTGCGGCTAAAGATAGTACTTATAGGCGGGCTTGGTGGCTCAGCCTGTAATCTCGCGCCTTTGGGAGGCTGAGGTGAGTGGATTGCTTGAGCCCGCGGGTTCGAGACCTGCCTGGGCAACTTGGTGAGACCTCATCTCTACAATAAATTAAAAATTAGCTGGGTGTGGTAGCACGCGCCTGTAGTTCCAGGTACTTGGAAGGCTGAGGCGGAAGGATCATGGGAGCCCAGCAGGTCAGGTCGAGGCTGCGGTGGCCGGGAGCGGCCACTGCACTCCAGTCTGGGCAACAGAGTGAGACTCTAACTCAAAAAAAAAAAGATAGTACTTATTTTTTTAAATGCTGTTTTGTGACTTTGTATATTTTAGTGATACAAGTTGAATTTTGGGGAAAATGTATTATAAGAAAAATGTCCTGAGAGTCCTAAGCCAAAAGGGGGTTGGCGGGCCATTTTCGGTTCTAGTTTTCCAGTCAGATACCTAAATTAATAGGATTTTGTTTAAAATAAAAAGTTCTCACAATCTCTGCTCTCTTTCTCTTTCTTTATCTAAATTCTAGAGTTTCATTTCCCTTCATCTTGTATCAATCATGTTTGTAACTTAAAGCAAAGATATGCTCCCAGGTTAGGGGACCACCTAGGAAGAATTTCAAGCTTAAGAGATACCCCTGAATGTTTGAATACCGTGTAATATGTATCTGCTTAAATATTTATTTGTATATACATTTGTGTATATAAATGCTTAAAGTGTTAACTCGTTTTCGCGTTCCTCAAGTTATTTTAATGAGTTTCTTCAGGACTTAGAAGTGTCCTACTACTTGGTTCTTCAGTTTTCATTAACTTGATTGTTTAGCTAATTCCTTTTTGTTGTTCTAAAAATTGTGAGGCTATGATGGTTTGTATCATTTTGGATTCCATGAGAAAAGTTCATCATGAACTTTTCTGTTACCTTAACAAGTAGCTTCTTACATAGGACACCAAATAGCTCTCTTTCCTTGTTTGGGAAAATTTATGCTGTTTACTTGGCTTTCTTTCTTATATTTTCCATAATAGCTCCAATTCATAAAATTACATTCTTTTTTTTCTAGTCGCCGAGATGACATGGAATCATTAGGATATGTTTTGATGTATTTTAATAGAACCAGCCTGCCGTGGCAAGGACTGAAGGTAACTCAGACTCATGTTACTGGTTTTTTTCTTTTTAAGAATAAAAATATATGTTGGAAAAGATAACATTTAAGGGCCCTTCCAAATCTGTTTTTTTTTTCTGAGATTGAACGAGCATTAATTTACTTTTGCCATTTATTTGGGAAAATAAAACTTGATCATTTCAGTAAGAACTTAGTTCAACTGAAGAACCATGTGTTTTCCGACATTAAGAAGAAAGGTGGAGACTTTTTCATTTTGATGTGTTGCCATGATGTTGAAAATGTATGTTTTTAAGTACAGTAAAACCTGTTTATCCAGGAGTACTGGTAATTATCATAACATTTTATTTCTATTAACTAGGAGGTTTACCGTTAATTTTGTGAGTATGTGTTAATGGTAAATCACCATTCCAACTTCTTAGGACTCTGTTTGATTTTTTTAAAGGAAAAATGCACCTATATTTATTGAGGACTTTGGGCTAGTCACAGTACTCTGTTCTTGTGTGGGTGGCTTTATCCCGTATGAGTATTTTTACATCAGACAAATACTGTGACTTTCACAGTTAACTCAGTTACTGAAGTCACTAAATGGTAGACATCTTTTTTTTTTTAATACATCTACTTCGAAGGCTAAGGTGGAAAGATTGCTTGAGACAGGGAGTTGAAGACCACAGAACATTATGAGCCTAGGAATAGCCGCTGCGCTCTAGTCTGGGCAACTAGAGCAAGACCCTATCTCTTTAAAAAAAAAAAAAAAGATGAAAATGCTTTTCAAATTTAACCCTACCCAATTTTACTTAAATCTCATATCTTCATGCTCCTGTTAGATGTACCTTTTCCTTATAGCTAAAATTATGTTTATAATGTAGAAACGCATGTAAAAAATAAATAGGAATAAAGTATTTAGTTGTGTTGGACTTTTGATATCTTTTTTTTTCTAGGTGAAGAGAGTCCCCTTGAATCTCACAAGTATTTGTGTGTGCCAAGTGTGCTAAACTAAGGTTCTTTTCAGTAGCACTGAGTATATCTTTGTGATTTGATTCTTTTCCACAGGCTGCAACAAAGAAACAAAAATATGAAAAGATTAGTGAAAAGAAGATGTCCACTCCTGTTGAGGTTTTATGTAAGGTAATTATATGCATAGTGAGTGTTAAGAGAGAGAAGTAATCCAAGAACAAAAAGAAACATTTTACTTGCCAGCCTTAGAATTTACACATCCTATTAGGTAGCTGTTTACCATTTTAAATTTACATTTTGCCTGTTAACAATGGTTTGAGTAGAGGGGTTGTTTCACGTAAGTGTTTTGTGTTTCTGGTCTGTTTGGGCCCTTCTACTGTATTAAAAATTGGAGGTGCTGGGTGCTGTGGCTCACGCCTATAATCCCAGCACTTTGGGAGGTGGAGATGAGAGGATTGCCTGAGCCCAGGGTTCAAGACCACCCTGGGCAACTTGGCCAGACCTTGTCTCTACAGTAAATCAAAAAATTAGCTGGGCGTGGTGGTGCATGCCTGTGGTTCCAGCTATTTGGAAGGTTGAGGTGGAAGAATTGCCTGAGCCCAGCAGGTCGAGGCTGCAGTGGCTGTGAGCGTGGTACGGTACTCTAGCCTGGGCAACAAAATGAGACTCCAACTCAAAAATAAAAAATAAACAAATAAATAAATGTTTCCGATAGAACCTCATTAACCTGTGAGAGAAATTAAGAAATATTTTCTCTACCTTAAGACTAATGCCAGAGAAGAAGAATATAAGCAATTAGTACATAAAGGAATAGTTAAATATGCAGACAGATTCAAGTAATCCAGAATAGCAACTGTCCAGCAATAAAGAAATATAGAAGACATTTGCAATCATTCATTTCTCTGAAACGTCAAACTTCATAGAAAGGCAAGTGAGTTTAGAATAGAGAAAGAAGTATTTGTGTTATGAATAATCACGATCTCTTATGTAGAAGTCCAGATGGTCCCCTTTAGACAAGAAAAGAATTATAAACTTGAAAGTCATTAGAAAACGATATATTAAATAGTTGAATGATAGAATTAGGGAGAAACCTGGCAGTGTTAAAATGTTCTCGGTCTCATAGTCATGCTGCTTCCCGTCAACATAGAGATGAATGTATGTAGGTGATTTAAAAGTTCTATTAAGAATTTTTAAAGCCGGGCTCGGTGGCTCATCCTGTAATCCCGCGCCTTTGGGAGACTGAGGTGAGTGGATTGCCTGAGCCCGCGGGTTTGAGACCCGCCTGGGCAGCGAGACCTCATCTCTACAATAGATCCAAAAATCAGCCGGGCGTGGTAGCGCATGCCTGTAATTCCGGCTACTTGGAAGACTGAGGCGGAAGGATCACCGGAGCCCAGCAGGTTGAGGCTGCGGTGGCCGGAAGCGGCCACTGCACTCCAGTCTGGGCGACAGAGTGAGACTCCAACTCAAAAAATAAAAAAAAAAAAGTTTTTAAAAGATGTATATTTATTAGTTTAGTTTCAGGTTGTTACCCAGTGAATGAAGTAGCATGACTACTTTGTAAACATTAATGTTGTTTGCACCAGTACAATCAATAAAAAGTACTGCAAGGTTTCCACTGTATCCTGCCTTATCTCCAGGATGTGTGAAATTTCTCAATCGTAAGGTTGTAGGAAGAGAAATCCTTTTACCTTACCTGACTCCACATTTGTATTTGCTCTAGATTTGTAGTTTGTGCTGTTTTAATATTTTGCATTTTATGTTGCTTGTGGCAGAATTCTTTGGGCATCTAAAGTCTAGACCCTTAAAAATGTTTATACATCTTTGAGAGTCTTTTCAAATGAAGAAAAACTGTATGTCCATGAATGTCCATACAGTATTAATAATAGAGAAAAATTAGAATCCACCTAAATATTTAAAGGCAACAAGTTAATTATGGTGTATTTGCTAAGTAGGATATTATGCAGCCATTCAGATTTATGAAGAGGTATTAAATTACATAGAAAGATGTTTGCAATAGAATTTTAATGGAAAAGAGTAGAATAGGTTATATATGCAATATGATAACAAGCACATACACAGAAAAACTTAATATATTCATAGGAAGAAAGCATTGGATTGATACGTATCACAAATGTTAACAGTGGTTGCTTTGTAGATTTCATTCTTGTTGATTCTACTTTTTGTTTAAGTGGGTATAGTATTACTTTTGTAAAATGTAATCAGCTTTAGAGCATGGGGAAAAGGTGGCCATTCATGGTCTTGTTCTGAAAGTATTACTGGCCTCTTTTGGCATTTGTTCATTATTGCTGTTGGATTAATAGACTTTGATAAATAATACATTTTAATAAATGGGGTATCTGAATTATTTAAGAACATAATGCTGGAGGAAAAGGTATGTATTTCCTCTGCTAGCATAAAAAGATACTGTACATAATAGAATGGGTAGAATGATGAAATTTTGTTTACATATATGAAGATACCAAGTCATAATTATCTTACCTCTCATGTCTGCCTACAATGTGGTAAAACACTCTACCCAAATTTATTTTTTGCTTGTATTTAAATACATTTACTTTTCTATCCTAAAATTTTTGGTTTTTATTTTGTTTTAATCCTTGAACCTCTAGGGGTTTCCTGCAGAATTCGCCATGTACTTAAACTATTGTCGTGGGCTACGCTTTGAGGAAGCCCCGGATTACATGTATCTGAGGCAGCTATTCCGCATTCTTTTCAGGTTGGTTTTTAATGCATTTTTAAGATTAAAAACTCCAGTGAGGAGGATTGGTTAAATCCATTTAGCATATCTTTCTGATAAGTAGTAATGCAGATCTAACTAATAGGAATACAGATCTTAAGAAACTGATTTATTTGGGATTAATTTGACATTTTTCTCTTTATAGTGCAAATATACTTGAGGTGTTTGGTTTGCAGCAGAAGAGAGCATTGGAATAAAAAGTAGAATCTGACTTTTCCAAAGTAATTGTAGTTCACATTAGATATAAGTGGCTGTCAGTGCCCCCTAGAACTTTCCATCTTTGGTATAAAAGCCTATTGAATACCAAATAGAAAAGTAATTAAAATATCACATAGTCATGGAGTCTGGTAGTGTGTAGGCGGTCCCAAACTGGGGTTCCTTGGGAGCAAGCCAGAATTAATTTTGAACAAGAGAAGAAGAGCAGAGAACATGTGGCTCAAGCTCTCAATTGGAAGAGAACACAAATTGAGGTAATCCTTTAGCCCTGAAAAGTCTTTCCAAGTCACCAGTACAGGCATCTCATAGACTTGCAGTTTCATTCCCCCTCATATTTGTTTCTAGAAGTACCCCTGTTGTGAATATCCTCCTATATATTTGGCAACTTGACTCAGGTTTGTAGTTTTTCAGAGTGCTTTTTTGACTTCTATTTACCTGCTCCTTTCAAGGAAATTTGTGAGTAGCTATTACTTTAATACATCCAACAGAGTGGTGATGTCATTTTTCCTCAGTTGTTACATGTAAAAAGTGGAATTATTTCCCTGGACAGTTTCTTAATAGTTATCAGTCCATTAGTGAGAGGAATCTTTTATTTAATTGAGTCAAGGTCTCACTCTGTTACTCGGGGTGGAGTGCAGTGGCACAATCACGGCTCTTAGTAGCCTCAACTTCCTGGTCTCAAGTAATCCTTCCACCTTAGCCTCCAGAGTAGCTCTACTCCAGAGTAGAGTAGCTGGGACTACAGGCATCTGCTACCATTTTTATTTTTTGTAGGGATGAGGTTTCACTGTGTTTCCTAGGCTGGTCTCAAATTCAAACAATCCTGACTCAGCCTCCCAAACTGTTGGGGTTACAGGCGGGACCCACTGTGTTCCTTTGAGGAAATATTTATAATCTAAAGAAAAGCCCTCACTGTCTTGAAGTTAGGAGATTATTTAACTGGATTGTACTGTTACAGGATTAACATAAAGAATGTTCTGTCTTCCAGGACCCTGAACCACCAGTATGACTACACATTTGATTGGACAATGTTAAAGCAGAAAGCAGCACAGCAGGCCGCTTCTTCCAGTGGGCAGGGCCAGCAGGCCCAAACCCCCACAGGCAAGCAAACTGACAAAACCAAGAGTAACATGAAAGGTTAGTAGCCAAGAACCAAGTGACGTTACAGGGAAAAAATTGAATACAAAATTGGGTAATTCATTCATTCCTAACAGTGTTAGATCAAGGAGGTGGTCTTAAAATACATACAAATTTGGCTCCGTGTTTTTAAAAAAAGACGTCCTTGGAAAATTTGACTACTAACTTTAAACCCAAATGTCCTTGTTCATATATATGTATATGTATTTGTATATACATATATGTGTGTATATTATATCATTTCTCTTGGGATTTTGGGTCATTTTAACAACTGCATCTTTTTTACTCATTCATTAACTCTTTTCCAAAATAAATATTTGGTGTTGGGAATATAATATAATCAATCAGTCCAAAATCCTAGACCTAACACTTGTTGATTTTTAATAATGAATCTGGTTAGCCATGGTATTTTGAATTTATTTTGACTAACAGTGTTAAGAATTGTTTATTTGCATGTTAATGCTTTAGCATTTAAAATGGAAAGTTGTGAACGTGATCTGATTTCAAGAGGTGAGTCTGGCATTACCCCCAAAGTGTCTATCTTCTCAGTCGCAAAGAGGATCTCAGTTACTCTCTTAAGTGCTCAAATAACTGCAAAGCTTCGCACATCTCTCCTAGTCACAAAAATAAATTCCTTACTTGAAATTTAACTGTATGTGATCTTAATTTCAACGTGATTCCTCTGGTTTTGGCTGTTTTTTTTAGAATGTTACAAACATCAGACTCTAGGGGTTTTGTGTGAAATTGAAGTCTGCAGTTAGTTAGGCCTTGCAAATTGAAGATGATTGGGGCAAATGCCATGGAAACTACTAGTCAATTTTCTGTCTTCTCTGGCATCTAATGCTTGTGTGGAGTAGAACTGCTGGGCACAGCTCAGTTTTCGATCACTGCTGCCATACAGTTCCACTCCCACTTTCATGCTGTTTTATTTTCTTTTTCCCTTTCTGGGGCTTACCTCCTGATACCTGCCTACTTCCTGGAAGTGGTTGGCAGGTAAGGTTTGGTTTTTGGTTTCTCATTTGTTAGATTTCTGAATGACTGCTTTAGTCTGAGCCTGGCATTTATAGATTCGTCTACATTTTTAGTGTTGTGTTTTAAACAATTTTGTGATTTAAAATAGATTATAGTCTGAGGATACTTTTCAAGAAATATAATTAACTGATGTCATCCTTATCCCAGCAGCTTATGTTTCCCTTTCATGTTCCTATGTTTGGGAAGATTCAAAGTTGAAGATTTAATGTAGATATTTTCAGATGGTGAAATTTAAGCCCACAGTAACAAATATGCTTGCCTAGTGCTGTCCTGCAGCATCACAGTTGGGACTAATCACTGTATTAACTGATCATAGTGCTAAGATGTTCATAATTCAGTAGGCAGCTAGTGGCACTGTAAAGGGGTCCTACTATTTAGGTAAGGCCGCCTTGACGGCTATAGTGGATTTGCCTTTCTTACTAAATGAAACCAATTTTCACCTAAAGGTAGCTGGGATAATAGGATCATCACGAGTTGCCGTTTCTAGAACTAAAATTAGATTGAAATCTCTCCTGACCTAGAACATTTCACTTCAGGCATTCAGCAGCCTTCAGAAAGAATTGTCTTAATTTGAACTAGTTCCATTGTTAGTTTAATGTGTGTCTCTTGCTCAATAAAAAAGCAGAATTTTTGTTCTGCCTTATCCAGGTCTTAAAGATGAGAAGTTGGATCCACTGAATTAGTATGTTTTCTTGGTGGGAAAAAAATTGTAATTAAACTTAAGTTAAATCCTTACTTTGTTTTGTAGCTATTTTTCCTAAAAGTAACTTAAAGTCTCATGAAAAAATTTTTTGGCATCATTAAACATAGTGGGTATACAAATTATTACATAAATATGGATTTGCAGAATTCTGAAAAATCAGACTTTTCATGAAACACATCATGTATCTTTGACTCATTATTTTCAGGGATGCTTTTCCAAGCACTATAGTTTGTTTGACTCCTAGCAAAATGTTGCTTGCTACTGAATATACTACTTTATAGAATACAAGCAACAGGATTCTTGAAAATAATTACATTGTTTTGGATACCAGACTTAGTGCTCACAACAAATCTTACACCATGAAACACAGCTGGGCTGAGAGTGGCATGAAAATGAGCAGGAGGAGTCCGTTCCCCCACCCTCTGCTCTACTCAATACCTTGGGCAGCCCTACAGAATCTCCTCAGAAGGCTGGAGTTGGAAAGCACCTGCATTAGGATGTTCCTGATTCCAGTCTCTAGTAAGGGTGTGCAAAGCAGTTTCTTATGTGAGAGTCCACTATAGTGCATTTTTTAATTTTAGAACTCATGCAACTCATTGATTTGTTGATCCCATGAAGATCATTCAGTAATGATGAAAACAGGGTGGTTTGTTTTTGTTTTTGAGCTGTGGGCTCACTGTATTGTCCAGGCTAGAGTGTAGTGGCATGATCACCGCTCACTGCAGCTTTAACCTTCTGGGCTCAGGCGATGCTCACTCCTGAGCCTCCCAAATAGCTGAGACTACAGGCATGCACCACCACACCAGGCCGATTTTTAAATTTTTTTATAATATTTGCAGAGAGGAGGTCTCACTTATGGTCTGATCTCAAGCTTCTGGGCCCAAACAGTACTCCTGCCTTGGCTTTCAAGAGTGCTGGGATTTAAGCATAAGCCACTGCACTCAGCTGCTTTTTCAATAATTTTTTTATTTTAGATTAGAAAACATAGTTTATTTAGAAAGTAAATTAGAGAGAGAGAGAGAAAGAGGAGATTCACCTCCCCAATGTAAGGGAGAGGGCCAAAGCCAGGAAACATGGCCTGTCCGTTTAAATATATTTTATACATTGTTCTCCAAATGGTGCATGGTGGCATTCAGTCATGTATTTATTTTTGAAGAAATAGCTAATGTCTCTTCATGCAAAATTATAATAGGGCTTTTTTTTTTTTTTGCAGTTAACCAAGAATGTCCAAATTCTGGTTTATTTAGCTAATGTGAGCCTATTATGTATTAGGCAGACTTGTGTCTTAATTACTTTTCTGCCATTTAAAATACTGTATTCTAAATCCTATCAAAAGAAACAAGGCGTTTCTCTTTATGCCCATTATAATAATCTGTACTAGTCTTTTAATGCTCCAGTACCACAAGATTATAATTACTGTTTTTTATTCATGTTCAAGAGAAAACTGCTTAAGATTCAAGCCCAACACACTTCCAAATCCATTTTCCTCCCTTCAACTATATGTACTTACCAGAAAAGTATTTTTCAAGACATTCAAAAAGCAATAAAGGGAAAAATAAATTTGTGTTTTTATTTTTTTGAGTCAAAGTCGCGCTCTTGTAGCCTAGGCTGGAGTGCAGTGGCATGCTCATGGCCACCACAGCCTCGACCTGCTGGGCTCAGGCGATCTTTCCGCCTCAGCCTTCCGCCCAACTGGAAAAATAAATATTTTTAGGATATTCAAAATCCATTTAAGTTCATCATTTATTTATTTAATTGAGGGCAGCAGTGGGGGAGAATTTAGAAGGTGGTAGAGCTGAAGGTGGATGCTCATTTAATTGTGTGCTGTAATCTTCATCAGCTAACCCATCTGTTCACTACTCTAGCCGTAGATACTAAAGCATTGTTTTGTGCTAATAATATGATGGCTATCAAATCGTTGGCATTCAAAGGAGATTAGAAAATACTTTTTCATCACATTAATTTATCATGTCCATGGCCTTCCCTGAATTACCTTCCAGTAGTTACGGGGATTCACCTACCATTGATGTCTAGCTTAACTTTTTCTGACTCCACCAATTGCTGCTAGGCATGGTGCTGGTCACTCAGCAATGTAACCCAAATCACAGGGGAAGATCTTGCAATATCTGGAGAGACTGATCTGCTCTGAATTCACTCAGTCTAAAGAAGTGCCAGGGAACTGCATCTGCTGCTGAAACCTTGACTTTTTGTCAGCTTTTTTCACTGTGGACAGTAAATCTGGAGAGAAAAGAACTAAATGACCCTACAGAAATTGAAGATGCACATGCAACACTTGGTCTGTGATCATCAGGAGCCCCAGAGTCTCCAAGGCTGCTGGACCTGTCAAACTTTGCAACTTGTTAGACTGAAGGATATCACAACTTTCAGAAGACCCAGAGGAATACATTGTTGCTGTGACTCAGTGGTGTCTAATGCAGACCATCTACCAGTTGGGGAAGGAATCCGTTGTAACAGGTATTTTAAAAAAACTTACTGGTGTCAGAAATCTGTAGCATAGCACAGTGAATTTTGTCATAGGGAAGGCAAGCATTCAGATCATCAGGAATGATGCATACTTACTATACTGAAATTGTCAGTTATTTCATTTGTAATAAAAAATAATTATCTTTTTTTTGTTTGTTTTTGAGTTGGAATCTCATTCTGTTTCCCAGGCTGGAGTGCACTGGCACGCTCATGGCCACCCCAGCGTCAACCTGCTGGGCTCTGCCGATCCTTCCGCCTCAACCTTCCAAGTAGCTGGAACTACAGGCGCGTGCTACCATGCCCGGCTAATTTTTTTATTTATTGTAGAGCCATGGGGATCAGGCAATCCACTCGCCTCAGCCTCCCAAAGTTCTGGGATTACAGACTGAGCCACCGAGCCTGGACCTTTTATCTTTTCAACGTAATACCTTTTAAATTTCTGTAGGGAAAGAAAGGATTATTATAATTTTTTAACTTTGTATGCTGCCAGTGTCATTTAAAAACCATACAAACATGTTATAGGGTAACTTATAAATAGGATAACTTAAAATTAATGGCATGCATAGTGAATATGGCATGCAAAATGACTTAAAAATCTATGTCTTATACTGTGAAAGGATGCTAAATTTCAAAAGCCCATCAAAAGCGAGCCATACTACTACATAAATACTTCTTTGAACTAGTTTCTGGTTCTTTTAGACAGGGACATCTGAAGTTGGTTTACAAATAAGAACAGTTACACACTACTTGGCAGACTGAGACAGTAGGATCTTTTGAAGCCAGGAGTTCAAATCCAACTTGAGCAACGTAGCAAAACTCCATCCCAAATAAACAAAGCAAAAAGAATACACACATACACTTTAGACTTTAGATTTGAGGGATAGAATCTCCTTGTTATATAAAAAAGTAAAAACATTTTTTTTTTCCTTTTACACATTTGAAAAGAATATTTTAATGTAGCTGTTAACTCCTGAATCATCAAATTCATCCATTTCTTTTTTAACTTTTTCTGCCTCCTCTCTTTTTTAGGAACAAAGGGATTCATTCATTCCTCATTTTAACTGATGTTACAGTGAAGATGGGTTCTTGAACTCTTGGAAACCAGGAGAAGTCACCAATCCACAAGATAAAAACCAAGGACTATCGCATACCAGGCAAAGAGTGCTCAGTGCTTGAAGATCCGATGTTGGATACCTGCGGAATATTCCTGTTGAGGTTTTTCCTAAACAGACTTCATCAACATCTTGGGACACTTCATTGGAGAAATGCTGATCCCTGGGTGGAATATCCTACTATTGACCCATCCGAAGAGTCACAACTGGTTTTGGCTGCTGTGTTCTACCCGGAATATTTTTAGGCTAGCCATTAACCAGTTTCTAAACAGTTGTTATCATTAAGTGACCCAGCAATACGTCAAATATCACATTAAATGATGAACAGATATAGTTCTAATGTAGAGCTTAGTTTGTTGGTGATGGTGCTTTTCCCTTTGAAAGGCGTTTGGTGTGTTCACTGTAACAATCAAATTATTCACCATAATAATGACTACATAAGAAAACTATGATAAAAGCTTACAGTTTTAGTAGTTGTGCAAACACGCTTTTAAAAGTCATTTTTAAGAAGAATTACAGGAATTAAAACCGAATCCTGATAGCATAAAGGTTATTTCTGTTTAATTACTCCATAGTTTCTTAACCTGCATAGCTGCTTTTCCTGTTTTTTTGGGGGGGGGGGTTGAGTTGTCACCCAGACTGGAGTGCAGTAGCCTCGACCCGCTGGGCTCCGGCGATCCTTCCACCTCAACCTTCCAAGTAGCTGGAACTACAGGCGTGCACTACCATGCCTGGCTAATTTTTTGATTTATTGTAGAGATGAGGTCTCGCCTGCCCAGGTGGGTCTCGAACCCACGGGGTCAGGCAATGCACTCACCTCAGCCTCCCAAAGGCGTGGGATTGCAGGCTGAGCCACCGAGCCCGGCTATTCTTCTGTATTTTAATTTATTTTTATGAGACAAAGTCTTGGTCTGTCACCAGAGTGGAGCGCAATGGCATGTTCATAACCCACTGCAACCTCCAACTCCTGGCTTCATGTGATCCTTCTACCTCAGCGTCCCAAGTAGGAACTGTCTGCATGAATTACCATACCTTCTAAGTTTTTTCATTTTTTTTGTAAGGATGGGGTCTTGCCGTGTTGCCTAGGATTATCTCAAACTCTGGCATCCCAGAGTACTGAGATTACAAACCTGAGCCACCATTCCCGGGCTTTTGTCCTGTTTTTAAATTGGAATTAAGTCATAGAGTATAACTAGATTTTTTAATAAGAGATTTGATTTGACAGCCTTTAAATTTATCTTGATAATTCTGTTTAATAATATGCATCCAATAGATAATCCCTGTAGTAAAGTACATTCTCAAAGTTTGGTTACCTTTTCTTTTTGGCACTTGCTTCTTAGGCCCTTTGTGCCTGGGCAACAAGGTCTATTATGCACCTACTCGAGGCACTGGAGAGGCAGAATTAACGTACTCAAATGTTTGTCCTCAGGGCTTAGCACAGTATATTTATTAAATGAATGACGATGACTTTCTGCCTTCAAATGTAAAAGCTAGTACTTAACAAAAGTGAGAGAATACCAAGAAGTGATGCATAAATGTTTAATATTTTTCAACAAGAACAAAGGCATATATGCATAAAAAGTAAATAATATAAGTATCACATGAAACCCACAAGAGATGGCCCAACTAAATGTTTGAGAGGGGAAAGAAAATAAATAGATAATGACTGAAAATGTGGCCACTGAGGAGAAATCACAGTGTGCTAGAATGAGCTAGGATTAGATCTGTGAGGATTTGGAAGGAGGTAGACAAAGATATTGTTGTCTCAGAATGACTGTAGGTGAGAGGAAATGTGTTTTTGACATGTTGGGGTTATTGCGGGGAGATGGGCCTATTTTATATTTCTTTTTCTCTGCCTGCAGCCATAGATAAAGGAGTTGCCACCCGAAGGTGTCTAGTAGTCAAACTTGCCTTTATGTAGCAGCTCAGAAGTAGATAAAGCCAAAACAGCGCGACTTGTTCGCATTGTCAGATCAGTGACAAAACTGAATCGTTTTAATGCAGCTGGTGGGAGTAAGGATGCAAAAGTCCATCTGAGGTTCTGGTACAGAAACCCTGTCCTCCTCAGGTCTGTGTTACTGGGAGTGGTTCAGATAATTACGTCTTGACTGCGTTTTTTCCTAATGTTTATCGTTCCTCGCTTGTATCAGAAATAATGTGCAGAAAAGTTTGCTCATACGATGATTAAAATTGTACTCTTTAGTTATTGGAACAAGGGAATCTAAGCTTTATTCTCTGGGCAAGTGTTGAAATGCACAATGTGTTCTGGGTACTAAAAATACAGAAGTGAATAGAATGCTCATTTGAATACTAGTAATTTGAGGATTGTGTACTGGGAGGCTTTCATTCACTTGACACCACTCCTTCCTAGAGTTGTTCAAAACAGGAAAATGTGTTAATTATAGATTCCTGTTTTTCTGTTTTAAAAAGTTGAGCTAGTGGTTTTTAAATAGATGAAAATAAAATAATAAAAAATGAAACTAACCATTTTAAAGTATTATTGGCCCAGTTCCACCCAATTTTCATATTTTGGGATAAAGTTTGAAAAATTTTTTATCCTGGAATTTTAACTTTTTTTGTTTTTATTTTACTTATTTATTTTTTTTTTTGCCAGGTTTCTAAGCATGAATTGAGGAACAGAAGAAGCAGAGCAGATGATCGGAGCAGCATTTGTTTCTCCCCAAATCTAGAAATTTTAGTTCATATGTACACTAGCCAGTGGTTGTGGACAACCATTCACTTGGTGTAAAGAACTTAATTTCAGTATAAACTGACTCTGGGCAGCACTGGTGATGCTGTATCCCGAGTTGTAGCCGCTGTAATTGTGAATATTAACTGAGATAGTGAAACATGGTGTCCGGTTTTCTATTGCATTTTTTCAAGTGGAAAAGTTAACTAAATGGTTGACACATGCAAATGGGTGGAGAAATTGTGCATATGCCAATTTTTTGTTAAAACCTTTTATTTTGAACTATACTGCTTTGAGATCTCATTTCAGAAGAACGGCATGAACAGTCTTCAGCCACAGTTGTGATGGTTGTAAATGCTCACAATTGTGCGTTCTTAGGGTTTTTCCATCCTTGGGGTTTGCAAGTTGTTCACTTAAAACATTCTCAAAATGGCTGGCTTCTGGTTTGCAAGCCAGCTGATAAGGTAGCAACCAAAGATTCCAGTGTTTGAGCATATGGAAGACTCTGCCTGCTTACCTGTGCTAGAAATCACAGCATCTAAAGTGAAGACTTAAGACAAACTTAGTGACTACTAGATTATCCTTAGGACTCTGCATTAACTCTATAATGTTCTTGGTATTAAAGAAAAAAGCATATTTGTCACAGAGATTTAGTTAACATCTTACAATGGAACATGTATGTATGTTGCTTAGATAAATGTAATCACTGTAAACATCTATATGATCTGGGATTTTGTTTTTATTTTGAAATGGGAGCTTTTTGTTTACAAGTTCATTAAAAACTAAAAACTGTTTCTGTAAGGAAATGAGGTTTTTTTTTTTAAACAAAACAAATGCCTTGCTGAATTGCTAAGAAATAAAATCTCCCCAATTTTTTGATAGACCACTTTAAGCCATTTGTTACATGATATTCCTTTGCAAGTCATTTTAGATTTTAGCGTTAGAACTTTTTCTCAATTTTTCTTATTTTAAGGTAATTCTTTGCTCTGAAGGGGGAAGGCCTACTTTCATTTCTCTTTTTTTAATGACTTGCAGGCACAGCATCTAGTACTGCAGCTGCCAGAACTTGGTATTGGAGCTCCTGCCTGCTGACTAGCAGCTGGACTGATTTTGAGTAAGAATGAAAGCATTAAAGGGTTTGACTACAAGACGATTTTCTTTAAAATAACTTGTGAAAGGCTATAATAATTGACTCTTGGAGCGCATCTCTGTGAGGTTCCATCTGTGAGGTTCCAGGATCCTTGACTCTCCCACCTCTTCCTGCTTCCCCAGGTTGTTGCACGTGTGCCTCCTCTCAATCTTATTTGCACGTGCTTTCCATTTTCTCTGACCCAAGGGAAAGAAAAATTTGTTGATAATTCTTTACATAGTGTAATTTATTCATTAATAGCATGTCGGGGGGGGAAAATTAAAAGAACATTTGTCTGGAAATGCTGTGGGGCGCCTATTATGTAAATGTAGGTATTTTGTAACATAAGCTTGGAATTGTAAATTGACACATGTTTGGTCAGATTGTTTCAGGTTTAATTTGGTTTTGTTTTTTTTTTTATTTGAAAACTACTTTAGCAATAATTAACTCCATGATTACCACATTCTACCATTAAGGGATATTAGTACCGTAATTCTGAAGAAATCTAAGTCTGAACTTTTGGGGTAGGCAGCTTCTTTGTTTCTTTTCTATCCACCCTTGTCAGTTAAGGTATTTGTTTCTTGACTAATAAACCCTTTGATACTTTTAGCCAGAAATCAGTCTCATAAAGCTATTTTTGAGTATAGTTTGTGTAAAATAAAAATGTTTAGCTTTGGCAATAACTTCCAAGCTGAACTCCCTCTAGCAAGATATTTTTTCAGTGCTTTTATTTACTATGCACTTAGACTATGCACTTTTTCTGAAATATTTTTGTAACACTTTTTTGTATTTTTGCCATTTGAAAAGGTTGTGGTGTAGTTGGTCTGTAATTATGTTGCAGATTTAAAACTACTGTTAGCTTTGTAAATCCAAATATAGGTGTCTTGTCCTGGTCCTCGTCCTTCCATCTGCAGCTGGAGCTGGAATCCCATTGACCTTCTAGCTGCCATTCATTTTCTTCACAGTTCACAAAAGAAGAATGTGAAATTCATTGAATGCTGTTACTAATCCTGTCGGGAGATGAATCTCATTTCACCAAAATTAAATTATGTTTTTCCACTAAAATGATGATACAAGTTGAAGACGCATCACTCAAAATTGGAAGACCTCACCACTAAGGCTCCACAGTGGCTTACTCGGCTGAACTCTAGGTTACTGCTCTTTACTTTGTTCACCCGTTGGGGGGTGCAGTTTTTTTAAATGTTGGGAGATGGCCATTCTAACTACTGTTGAATGTCTCTGTTTTGGGAAGGTATAACAAGAAATAAAAAAGAATATATATGAAGGGGAGAGGCTGGTTATCTCCTCCCATATGGTTGTGCTTATACTCTTATGGCCTACAAGTGGATATTTGGAGGTTTGCCCTTTACTGTAATTTTCCTTCAACAGATAAGAGCTTTTCCTATTTCTGCTAGTCCTTGTGGAACTATGAATGTTTCAATCAGAGCATACTGTAAACATAAGCTTAATTTTAAGCGTTATAATCAAAATACCAAACGAAAAGATTTTAGAACCTAAGCCGATGAGCTAGTTTTCCTTTAAGTTTACTGAAATATCAAGACGCCGTAACTCTTCACTAGAATGAGCCAAGGGAAATCTACGGAGGGCTGGCATAGACATTTTTAGCTCAGCTGAAAAGTTAGTTTGGCTCTTTCTGAGTAAAACCGGTATAAAGCAATACGCCAGGTTTTCTTTGCCAGTCTTTAAATGGTGATAACTGCAACTTTGTCGTCAAGATGTGAGGAAGTGTTGTGAATAGTTACATGCGTGTTCCCTATTGTGCTCTTTAGAGAGAGACGTGAGACTGTACTTTGAACACGTAGTCATTGCTTATAGCATTTGGGGGATTTTTTTCCCCCCTTAAAAAATTTTTGTTTACTTAATGACAATTTTTATTACCACAGCATACCACTTTTTGAGTTGAGATTCCTCTGGTACCCAGGCTGGAATGCAGTGGCACAACCATGGTTCACCATATACTCTTGTCCTCCTGGGCTCAGCTTCCAAAGATGGCAATGAACCAAGTGTGAATTGACCTAAACAGGCCAAGCATTTGTGTTTAATCATCAAACAGTATAGTGTTTAAATGAAATAATTTGTTTTCTGAAATGACTTGGACTAGTAAAAGTGGAGTTAATAAAAATGTCAAGCAGTGAAAGAGCTATTAGAGTAGCTGGCTGACTGAAACAGCTGACAGCTTAGGACTCATGACTCCTGGAGAAATGTCTGTTTTCAGGGCTGGGCCAGAGAAATACAGGTTAAATCTGAACATCCTATTGGGCCAGAAAGGAAATGTCAAAAAGGTGGATGAGCGTCAAACAGTGGGAGCCACTTGAAGGGTTCCTGCTTGCTAAATCTTGATTACATTATCACAGAACATATAATGATGGCAACATTTTATGTTCATGATTCTTTATTGATTTTAAGCGGAGAGAAGGGAAAGCTCTAACTGGGATTAGAATGTCATCTAACGAGAGTAAAAGGGACTGCTAGAAAAATCACCATTTTGCAGTCTAGAGTTTCCAGAACATTTCCATGCATCTTCTTGATCCTCATAACAGTGTTGAGCAACAGTCTCTCATTTCTATCTTGGTAAAGAACTGCTTAAGCAAGGTGTGAGAGCCCACGGTGTGCCTGGGTAAAACCAGGGCCCGAGCCAGACTTTCTCTGGCTTTCATGCCAGCAGACCAGGAGGCTCCTCTTGTTTTGTTGTCCCTAGGGGCCCGGAGATAGATGTCATTAGTCATCATCTGTTGCGTATTCCTCGTCTCCTGCCATCCTGAGTGCTTTCCATGTGTGCGCGTGCCTGCCTGGTGTCAGGCATCAAGTCCTGTCTCCGTTAGCGCGCTGGGCTACAAAGCGCTGGAAGGAGCTGGTTATGTTCCCTGTGATTCTTGAGCAGGCGTTTAGCCTTCTTCTTGTGAAGTAGTTAAGTATTGTCTGTGTATCTTCCATCGCAGGTATGTGTCAAGTAGGGTGGCAAAACTCATAATGATTGGATTTTAGGGATCTTAGGGGAAACATTTTTTTAAAGGCCAGAAGGCTGGGAAGCTAAGATTTCTAAGATCTGCAACTAAGTTGCAGCTATTTTCACCTTGGATGCATTGTATAGTCTTTAGTATCAAAATTAAATTGACTGTAAAGTGGAGTCTGCTGAATTTGCCTCTAAAATTTTGAGGGTTAGAAAATGGTGGGTTATGTTGTTTCCATTCCCTACTTCTCAAGCTTGGCTGGGCACAGCCGATCTGTAATAAGCAAGTTAGTAATTTCTGTACCTGTCTTAAACTATATATATAAAATATTTTCATTCTTGTAGCATTTTGAACTTGTAAGATCTAGGCACTTTAGAAAGCAAGGTCGGTGAATAGTGTCTACCCACGTTCCAGTCAGACTTTACAGAGGCTAAAGTCAAATGTTTGGGTAAGCTGGTGGTTTCATTTTAGCATTTCCTAGTGTACCATTTGATATACATCAGATTCCTGGTTGAGGAATACAGGTTTATTTAATTGTTCAGGATTTTTGAGAAAATGGCAAAATAATCTCATAAAATGTGTCAATTGGTTTAACATGGGATAGGCTTATCTGAATTACTTAGACTTGTTAATCTCAAGATTGTAGAGGTTTTTTGTTTTTGTTTTTTTAGTATTTTTAATTTTAATGAGTCTGGGGATTCTTTTATGGTGATGCTTCAGTCTAGTCATGAGTTATTCACTATTTTGACCAGGTGGGAACTGAGTGCCATACCACACACAAAAAGCTGTTAATGAAGTAGGTTTCGGGGTGGGGAGAGGCATGTAGAGTGAGGGCCTTCTGTGAAAACGTGTGGGGATGCATCTTAAAGGAAGTCAGGGGCAGGGCGAGGCTTCGTGTGTACTATTGCGAGAGTCATTGTGTGAGCCTTACAGGTTGCGCAAGAGCGTTGTTGCACACACTCAGGCCCAGGAGAGGAAGGACACATCACTAGGCTTTCTACTGATGTTCCTGTTGGCCTGCTTGGTCATGTCCTGCCTCATTAATGGAATCTGTGTTTAAACCACAGTCTAGAACTCACTTTCTTCAGCCTCTTGGAGATGAGTTAATGAAAATGAAGCCCAGAGTGATGTGCTGATGTGATCAAATTCCCCAACCAACACTAGAACCCAGGCCAGATAGTACTTTCCCACATTCTTCAAAAAATCTACCGACACCACTTAAGCCATAGCAGTTCTTTTATATTGCGCCAGCCTTTCCTGAGTTATGAGTACTTCACCTGTGTGTTGATGGGAGCAAAAAGGAAAATGTCAGCCAGTTTTGCTGCATAACAGCTTATTAAAAATGGGAAAAAAGTAAATCAACCGTAAACTACTAAAGTTAGGCATTGGGTGACCTCAGGCTACATTCTCCATATCTACTGATCAAGAAGGGAATGCATTCATAAGATTAGCAGTCTGCTTCTAAAGACCAAGATGGACCAAGTTCTTTTTGCTTGTGTTTATGAACATTTTATTTACAGTTTTGGAGCATTTTCATGCACCTGGGTTTATTTAGACTTCTAATAAACCAGTGTCTTCACTGAAAGGGTGTCTTTCTCATAGTTTGTGTTTTGAGCCAGTCTCACTGTTACCCAGCCTGGGTTGCAGTGGCACACTCAGGACTAACATGTATTCGACCTGCTGGGCTCAGGCCATCTTTACGCCTCAGCCTTCCAAGTAGCTGGGACTGCAGGCACGCACCACCATGCCCAGCTAAATTTTTTAAGTTTATTGAGATGTCTCGCCATGTTGTCCAGGCTAGTCTCAAACTCCTGGGCTCAGGCAAGTCCTGTGGCTTCATCCTCCCAAAGTGCTGGGATTAACAGGCAGGAGCCACCACAGCCAGCTTCTGTGTGCTCTTAGAACAGCCTGTCATTTATGCAGCAGAATGTCTTAAGTACAAAAATGTAGCCTTTTCACAACATTACCATACTAAGTCTGCAGTGCTACTAATTCAGAGAAGTAAAACAGTTTGGATAACTCTTGGAAACAATGGATTTCAGGCATCCAGTTTTGGCTCTGTTTGCCAGTGACAATGGCACCAGTCATGGGGAGCCAGCGCTGAGTGAGATGCTTAGGATTGGGAGGAAA
This sequence comes from Carlito syrichta, assembly GCF_000164805.1. Lineage (NCBI taxonomy): Eukaryota > Metazoa > Chordata > Mammalia > Primates > Tarsiidae > Carlito > Carlito syrichta. The sequence goes on from NW_007250879.1 coordinate 194,457, forward strand.
GAGGTGGGTATTTTTAGAAACTGCTCTTAACAGTTGCTCAGTCAATATTTTTTCACTGTGAAGTTTGTACTATGTTAATGTGACCCCCACGAAGAGCGTGATGTTTTAGTCTAGATTTAGACAGTAGCAACGGTAAACAGCCTCTAGTTCTTTATGTGCCACCAAAAAGAAAAAAGCAAAAGTAACTATTTTGCACAACTTTTAACATCACTGGCCACACTGTCCCCCCTGCAGAATGGGAATAATGTGTAAGTTATTGCTTCTTGAGTCTTTGTTGGCAAAGTTTTTTTGTTTTGTTTTAGCTTAAGAGAGAAGCGCAGATTCTGTACAAACGGGTTAATTGACTTTGGCAACCAAGGAGCATTTACTGAGTCCCAGAAGTGCCAGCACGGTGTTATTCTTTTGGGTACTTAGGGGTGACAGTGTACTATCATTGTAAAGGGAAACCAGAGAATTGCATATAGAAGTAAGTGTAGGTAAGATTTCGCCAGGTAGTGAAGACTGACCTCGCCTTGAGGAAATCAACATTGGAGGAATGACAGCAAAACACCCACGTGAGTCATTTCAACCAACAGAGTAGCCATTCGGTTGCACAGCCATGTGAGTGTGCCCTCAGTCACAAACATCTTTAACAAAAGTTGAAGTGAGGAAGGAGGCCCCACAGCCATGGCTGTAGTTAATGGTATAGTTTATTGGTTGTTCTGCCAATCTTGCATGGCCACGGGGGAGGAGATCGCAGAATGAGAACCATGTGATCAGAGTGACTTCATTGTTGGGGTAGAGGAGGAGCAGCTGTGAGAAAGTTCAACCAGCAAGCATAAGCTCCCTCCAGGGGCGTGTGTTCTGGGGAGAGTAGGATGGGTGGCTGGTCAGCAGTAGGAAGTCAAAACAAATTACCCCTCCTGCCCTTGGACCAAGCCAAGCCCTCTGCCAAGTACTATTCCTGACAGCTTGCCCCATGGGAAAAATAATTTCATGTCTACTTAAATGCCCCAGTCTCCCTTCAGTTTCTGTCCTTAGAGGAAAACGTTCTATATTTATGACTGGGCATCAGGAATATATTAAGTTCGCTCAGAGTGGTTGTCAGAGCCTTCTATAAAGTCAAATTTAAATGTGCATTGTCACCCAGAAATATTGAACCTAATAGGGGGATTTTTGCTGCTTGCAAAATCTGGAGATACCATGTGCTTTTTTTTGTCTCTAGACATTATGGAGCGACTACAAGCTCCAGGGGAAAAACGAGAGAAAGCAAGGTGGTGCCCGGGATTTGAAGCTCTAGTCTTCCCTGGAGTAAATGCCCTGTTCAAGGTCACATGGTTGTGTAGTGGCGGGCTAGGAAAGAACCTCACTGTTGCCCTTTTGCCGCTAGTGCTAATCTAGGCACAGGCAGTGGTTGTCTTGGTGTGGTTCTAGGACCAGTGGCAGCAGCAGCATCCAAGAATTTGTTAGAAAGTGTAGGATTGGGAGAAAGGGGAGAGGTATATTTAGGAACTGCTCTTAACGGTTGCTAAGTCAATGTTTCTTCATTGCAAAGCTTGTTTGGACCACATTAATGTGTGACCCCACGAAGAGCATAATTCTTAGACCCTGCCCCAGACCTGAAGCTCAGAAGGGAGAAAATAATGCTGTATTTTAAGAACTCCCACCCCCACCATCCCATGGTTATTAGGAGGCATAGTACAGTTTGAAGAGCCACTGGCAGAAGAAAGTGAGACCAAATGGGTAGAGAAGCACTGGGAAGAGACCTGGTGCAAAGCCTGTGCAACTTGGCTCAGAATCTTCATCTGTAAGAAGGGGATCATCACCAGAACGTCACTGCTGGTAGCTGTGAATGTGGAATGAAATCAGGAACACCCTATGGGTAAAGGACTGGCCCAGACTGTGGAGCCAAAGCTCTGTCCCCTCACAAAGTCTCATCTCTTCCTGTCATGACACTTGGTAATATGTTGGTAGCTTGCAGCTCGCTGTGGTGACATTGGAAGTCCTGTGACGCTCACCAAATAAAACAAGCTGATTTTTTTCCCCTAGTTTGCAGCTACCAGAACTTCAGCTAAAATTACCTGTCGAATGATAAACTGTAGAATCCCTTTAAGTGGCAACTTTTACAAAATGTTAACTTAGGGTACATCTGGATGAATCTCGGCAGGGCTGCTTCATCTATGAGTGCCACACATGTACAAATCCTGGAAAGCCCCATTTCTCAGGCGTGGGGTTCTTACCACAAGGTGAGGATGGAGCTTTCAAGCTCTGCGTCTTTCCATGCTGAGTGTTGTGATCTGGATGTGATGAGGGTTGAACGCAGAGCTCTGAGACCTAACAATGAAGACTGAGTTACTGGAGGAGGTTGGGCATTCATCAGAGGAGGACGTCCAGGAAGCCAGTGGCGCCTCCTGGGGAAGTCTATGCAGGACGTCTCTTCCATGTATGAGCCAAGTCCCTGGCTTCCTGTCTTGACATAACATCTGGGCCACGACCCAGCAGCCGTGAGCAGCCCAGCTGGGGAGTGACGTGCTGCTCTCACAGACCCATCGGCCAGTGCCTGTCAGCCTCCATCCGTGCACAGAAGGAGCTCCAAGAACTGGGAGAGCAGTGGCGCTGGGTAACCCCAGCGCTCCTCACGGAGCATTTGTGCTATTGGAGGGAGCAGCATGTGTCGGAGAGGTAGTCCTGAGTCTGAGCCTCAGGTATTCAGGCCTCCAGGAAGGCCGAGCTGGGGCTGGTCAACTTGAATAACCCACTGCTGGCTTCATGCTGCTCGAAGGCCTTGTCACAGGAAAACAAGCCATGCAGTCCCCGTTGCTAGGAGGTGTATCAACACACTGAGAAATCACTCGCCCATCTGCTCAGGGCTCTGCCTGGCCTCTTTCCTGTGCATGACTGGCAGCTGTTGGACTTCTGAGGGCTGTTTTTTGTATTAGTGGAGCAAGGATAGGAAAAAAGAAAAGATGTATCTCCTCTGCTCGAATAGGGGTTGCCTTAGGGCAGAAGTCACCTCTCCTTTTTCCTTATGTTCATCTACAACCACTGAATATTCCTGGAGATCAGGGTAGTGTTACCTTTCTCTTCCCAGTGTTACTGATTATAGGTGGACTCAGTGGATTTGTGGTCAGCTAGAACCCTGCATTGTCTCATTTGAGATCTGTTGCAAGACCACATCTATCGCAGACCTATGCAAAAAAGAGTTTTTTGGGTTTTGTCTGCATGCTGATTTTAGATTCAAAGCTTTAAAGTGGCCTCACCATGGCTAGGGACGGTGCCTCACACCTGTAACTCTAGCATTTGGGGAGGCGGAGGCGAGAGGATTGCTTGAGTCCGGGAGTTCGAGACCAGCCTGGGCAACATGGTGAGACATCGTTTCAACAATAAATAAATTAGGCGGGCGTGGAGGCGCACACCTGTAGTTCCAGCTACTTGGAAGGCTAAGACGGAAGCATCACCTGAGCTCGGCAGTTCGAGGCTGTGGTGGCTGTGAGCATGCCACTGCACTCCAGCCTGGGTTACAGAGTGAGACTCTGACTCAAAAATAAAAATAAAGCGGCTTACCATTAGCCAGTACTAACCCAAAGGGATCAACAAAAACCTCCCAGATTCAGTTTCTTAACAATAGAACTGTAATCTCCCTAAATGTAAAGGGAATTTTATCAATACTTTAGCCAGGGTCTTTTTTTTTTTTTTTTTTTTAAAGAGATAGGTCTTGCTGTCACTCAGGCTGGAGTGCAGTGGCACTATCATAGCTCACTACAGCCTCTAACTCTTGAGCTCAAATGATCCTCCCATCTCAGCCTCTCGAGTAGCTGGGACTATAGATGTGCACCATCACACCCAGCTCTTACTTTGTTTTTAAAGTATGTTTTCAAAAGGTCAGTGTTGGAGACCTAAGTCTAACAACTTCAGTTCTTTTTCTCCAATCCAGGCTGCCCCTTCATGGACTTTGAAACGGAAATGCTTCTTATACTACCTACCGTGCAAGGTCTTGCATCTCCGCAGACCAGGAAGAAGGCATTCAAACAGACTTGGGTTTGTTTAATAGCTAGCTCTGGGCTGGGCTCGTTGGCTCAACCTGTAATCCCAGCACTTGAGGATGCTGAGGAGAGTGGATTACCTGAGCCCGTGGGTTTGAGACCCGCCTGGGCAGCTTGGCGAGACCTCGTCTCTACAGTAAATCAAAAATTAGCCGGGCATGGTAGCTTGCGCCTGTAGTTCTGGCTACTTGGAAGACTGAGGCGGAAGGATTGACAGAGCCCAGTGGGTCGAGGCTGTGGTGACCAGGAGTGTGCCACTGCACTCCAGTCTGGGCGACGGAGTGAGACTCCAGCTCAAAGTGATGATGATGATGATGATAATGATGATGATAATAATATAATAATAGCTAGTTCTGGAGCCCACGCTCAAGGTGGCCTGTTCCTTTGGTAACATTGTGATGTGCTGCATAAACTCCCACCTCAAGCCTTTGTGTAACCTGAGCCCCAGGTTCATGCTCTGCAGTGGCTAATTGCCAGAGCTGACTACTGTGTTTGCACGGGAACGGAATGTCTTGCCTCCCTGCACCTGCTCTTCCTCCTCTAATGCTCTTGAGGCCGGACAGCAGGACCCTGGGGAGTCGCCCTTGACTCCTCTGTTGAACCATCTCCACAATGTTTCCCTTCATTTGCCCTTGGTCATCTCACCTGAGCGTGAAGGCACCTCTTATCCAGGCTGTACTCTTCATGGCTGAACATTCCTACTCCACTGCTTCCAGGATAACTGAAGCCCACGGTCTGTCCCTTCTCTTGGCTCAATCCCAGCCCTGTTTCCACCCACACCACGCTCCTCCCCGTGTGCCCAGGCCTCCTACGCCCCCTGCCCTCATCCACCTCTTTGTGCTAGGAGTGTGTCTGCTTCTTCCAGTCTGCCCACTTATTCAAGGCCAGTTCTAGCATCTCCTGAAGCTTCCCACTCTGCCAAGACAGCAGAGTGTGCCTCCCCCGTGCCCTCACAGGAGGCTTTTTTTTTTTTTTTTTGAGTTGGAGTCTCACTCTGTCACCCAGACTGGAGTGCAGTGGCCGCTCCCGGCCACCGCAGCCTCGACCTGCTGGGCTCCGGCGATCCTTCCGCCTCAGCCTTCCGAGTAGCCGGAATTACAGGCGCGCGCTACCACGCCCGGCTAATTTTTTGATTTATTGTAGAGATGAGGTCTCGCCTGCCCAGGCGGGTCTCGAACCCGCGGGCTCAGGCAATCCACTCACCTCAGCCTCCCAAAGGTGCGGGATTACAGGCTGAGTAACTGGGTTTGCAGTTGGAATTTGGCAGTTCCTCAGCCTCACCAGACGGAGAGCAGGAACAGGACTCATGTGTGTCTATCCCTCGTGCCTGAGGACCGGCACACAGGTAGTTGGCACTTAGTGAATACTTTTCTAATGGGGGCCTCTGGGGGCCCAGCTCAGCTGTAGCCAAGGTAGCTTGGGGCAGGGTGAGAGGAACACAAGATCTATAGAACATTAGGTCTCATCCACTCATTCTGGTTGGAGTAGGGTAGGGAAAGCACAGGAGATTATGGTATGGAAAAGCAGCGAAGAGTCTACAAATGTGGTATCTGGGTGGGACATTCAGGGTCATAAACGTTTAGGGTAAGATGGTGCTTTTGAATGTGCGTTTTTAACATTTGATCCAGCATTCCTTGAAGTTGAGGAAACAGGCCCAGAAAGGGGAAACCGATTGCACTAGGCCACTAAGCAATTGAGTGGGCCAGTGACATCTTTGATCTTCAGTATGTCCTCTATTCACACTGACTGCAGTTCCCACATTAATCAGGATTTAGATCAGAAGAAGGGAGAGGATGTGTCTTCTTGGTGCTCCCAAGGGACTGCAAGCAGGACTGCAAGCATGGTTGAGAGTCTCTGGATGAAGGTGAAATATGGGCGGTCACCTTGGTGGCCGTCACTGCTGACTTGGACTTTGGTCTTCAAACCCCTTGGTTTACATGCCCTAAAGAGAAATCTGAAAACATGTCCCTTTGCACACTTTTAAGTTGACATCATCTTTTTTTATTGCCTTTAAGTAGTTGCAGAGGATGTGGTTGGAGGTTTCCATAGAGCGCCACACTTTTCTGAGCACTGTTAAAACTCATCCTTGGAAAACACAAGGACACGTTTCAGCCAGAAATTTTAGACTGTTCTTTCTCCTCGAGTTCCTGTCTCCATCTCACCTTCCCCACAGTGTTAAGCCACACATGCAATTCATTTCTGGGCCTTACTGTCTTTTAATGATTGCCACATCGTATTTCTTGTAACAAAAATATGCGCTTAAATTCCAGTTTTAATATTTAATTTCTTGTGACTATAAACCTTGAATGGCCATGAGAAATTAAACTCTGAAGTGTTATTTCTTCTGGCTAAAGTTGTCATTACAGTTATTAGACCTAATTGATCAAAGCCACACAAGTACATTAAAAATTTGAAAACTATTTGAATATGGAGAGTTTATCAAGATGGATTTTAAAATTTATATTCTTGTATGTGCTGATATTATTAATCCCTAGGGAATAGGAGTTGCCATCAATACTATTCCTATTTTTTATTTTAATCTGGGTATGAGTTAGGAGCCAGATTCACAAAATTATGTGGAATTGGAAAGAGGTGGGGTTTTTTTGTTTTTTTGTTTTTGTTTTTTGAGTTTGGAGTCTCACTCTGTCGCCCAGACTGGAGTGCAGTGGCCACTCCCAACCACCGCGGCCTTGACCTGCTGGGCTCCGGTGATCCTTCCGCCTCAGCCTTCCAAGTAGCTGGAACTATAGGCGTGCACTACCGTGCCCGGCTACTTTTTGATTTATTGTAGAGATGAGGTCTCACCATGTTGCCCAGGTGGGTTTCAAACCCGCAGGCTCAGGCAATCCACTCACCTCAGCCTCCTAAAGTGCTGGGATTACAGGCTGAGCCACCGAGCCCGGCTGGAAAGAATTTTTTATTATGGCATCACTCCGTTTTTGGATTCTTTCCAAGAAATGTGCCAAAAATCACTTAGAGCTCTTTTACTGAAAGTCAGTGAGTCATTCTGTCAGGCTCTCCTTCCTATCATGTCTTTGGTGCCCTCTTTTCCCTAGGGCTGCTTCCCTGCAAGAGCATTCCTACATCTTCAATGTGTTCCCCAGAGCTCATGTGTTGGAAACATAGTCCTCAGTGCTACTGTGTTGAGGGGCGGGACCTTTATGAGGTGATTAGGTCATGAGGCCTCTGCCCTCATAAATGGATTTATGCTGATACCATGGTGGTGACTTTGTTATCGAAGGAAGTCTGGCCCTTCTTGCTCTCTTGGGTGCGGCCTCTTGCCACTTGATGATGTAGCAAGAAGGCCCTCTCCAGATGCAGCTCCTCAGTCTTGGACTTCCCAGTCTTCAGAGCCGCAAGCCAATACATTTCTTTATAAATTGCCCAGTCCCAGGTATTCTGCTATAGCAGCAAAAAGTAGGCTATTATAAGCCTCTAGATTAAGGGAGAGCAGTTTTCAATATGCCCACTGGTTGGAGGCCCAAGAGTAGAATTTTCTTGGGCCAGACTGCCCTGGGGCCTCAGAATTCTGCACTCACAATAGTTTTGTCCCAGCTTTCACCTATTCCTTTCCCTTTCCAGTTTTGAATCTCTGAAACTCCTTCAGGCTGAAAATCAGGAATGTATTCTGCCTCTCATCCTAACAACCCCTCCTGCCCCCGTGGACTATCTCTTTAGAACAGAGACTTACCCTGTATAATTAGCAAATCGATCCAGGGATCTAAAATGCTGCTTTTAAAAGCATCCCACCACGTCACCCCCAGCTTCTAAAAGACCAGGTTACTGGAAGCTTCCGGTGTCAGCTATTTGGACCATTACAGTCAGCAGGGAGCCAGCAGGCGCCACAACTCACCCCACCATTCTGGAAAATCGTGCAGCACTGGCCCCTGACTCGCCTCTGTTAGCATTTTAGTTCAGGCCATTAACTGTGTTGGTCTTTGCATCTAATGGATTCGGCCTCTTTCTGACCACACTGATGATCTCAGGTTTCACTAGGTTTCTTCTTGGCTCTCTGCCATGTCTAATGAAGGTGATGTCACAGGTCAAAACTGCACACAGAGGTCACTGTCTTTGCATTTCCCTTTGCTCCAGTCCAGCAGTAGTACCCTCTTCACTCCTGGAAAGCAGCTGGGTGGGTGCCTGGGAAGCAGCACAAAGCTGGGGAGACAGAGGCCACATTGCTAGATTTCACTGTGACACTCACAATGCCCCAGGTTACCTCCCTCCCCTACCCCGAGAGTGTTCTTGTGTCTAAACAATTGGATAGAAAATTTTCATCCTGTCCTGTCCACTTTCCCAGGATTAAGGGTCCAGACAGAGGCTCGCAGTGCTTATTAGAACATGACCAAGACAATGGGAGCTGTCAGTGATTGCAGGGGGCCATTTTTTTTTTTTTGGGTTGAGTCTTATTCTGTCACCCAGGCTGGAGTGCAGTGGCACACTCGTGGCCACCACAGCCTTGACCTGCTGGGCTCAGGTGATCCTTCTGCCTCAGCCTTCCAAGTAGCTGGAACCACAAGTGCACACCACCGCATCTGGCTAATATTTTGATTTATTAGAGATGAGGTCTTACCAAGTTGCCCAGGCTGGTCTCGAACTCCTGGATTCAGGCAATCCTGCCTCCACCTCCCAGAGTGCTGGGATTATAGGTGTGAGCCACCACACCTGGCTCAAGGTGGCCATTCTTCATGTCCAAGTAGAAGGCATTCCCCAGGAACTCAGGCCTGGGCCACAAGGAGCTTTTTCCTGGACCTCAAGGGACATGGTGGAGTTGGTGGGTTTGGACAGAGGAAGACGGCTCCAACCAGTGGACAGCACTAGAGGGTCAGAACATTGTTGCTTTAAGTCCATGGTCTAAGGAGTTTTTGAAAAGCTAGGGCCATGTTGCAGAGGCCTGGACTGGAGAAGATGAAGGTGGACAGACTGCTTGACCTGCTTAGACCCACCTAGCTGGTTTTCACAGCCCTTCTGGGAGTGGGCGGGTGGTGGCTACTTGTTGGTAAGTCACGGCCTGCACATCTGTGTGGCACCTAACCCTGCCTACCTGGTGGAGAGGGTGCTGGAGCCAACTGGGAGAGCCAGTCTTCACTGGTGCAGCTGCCAGGAGCTGTGCTCCAGGCCTCATACAGTGGAGAAAGTTTATGCTAGCCATGACAACCACACTTGGGAGGCGGAGGTGCAGGCCCTGCCCCAGACCACGGGGTGCATCCAGAGAGACACATGCCACATCCAAACAGCACTGGGCTCTGAATCTAAAGAGTAGATTTTGCCCTCACTACAAACTGTGAGCCCTTAGGCCAATTCTTCTGCTTCTCAACTCTGAAAGAGTTCCCCTAGAACTCAGTGATGTTTTATAAAATGCAGGTAAATGGAAAAGGACAATGCAGCTGTCTGGCTGGTGGAGTTGAGGGAAGAGGGTATTCCAAGCACAGCAAGCCAAAGGCCTGAGGCTGCATCCTGGCGTCTTTTGAGATTCCAGGATGTCCCAGAGCAGTCCAGAGCCCAAGTGCCGAGTGCAGGGGAGCAGGAGAGAGGCGCTCAGGCCGGATGCAGACAGGAGCCCGCGACTGAGCCTGCGGGGGGAGAGCATGACAGCAGGGCTTTGTGTCATCCCATGTGAGCTTGGCGTGCTTCCTTGTGGAAGTGACAAAGACAAGGAGGACAAGTCACCCACAGGCACTTGTCTTGGAGACCTGGGACCAAGCTTCTCAAGAGCAAGACCCCAGTGGGGAGAGCAGGTGTGCAGGGGCTCTCTGGACAGGGCTGCAGAGTGAGGGGAGTGGCTCCTGCTCCACACGAGGCAGGAGGGCCTCTACTCCAGTCTCCCCTGCACATGGACAGCACCCCAGCCCCCAGGGTTAACGCCTGCACCCCAGCCCCAATGTTAACGACCGCCTCGGCCTGCCAGGACAGTCTCCCTGCCCTGGCCCGCCCAAAAGCCCTTCCTCACCTCCCTCTGGGGAAGAAGGTGAGGGTAGCAGGCCCAGGAGCCGGGAGCAGGCACTGCCCTCCTGAGCCCATCTCAGGCCTCAGCCTCTCTTTCCTGCTCTGACTAGTCAGAAGCTTCTTGGGAGCAGAAACACGAGGGCATGGGTCACCCGCATGTCACACCCAGCAGAGTTGCTCACTCCCGAGATCCTGGGCAGCCCTCACCCTCCAGCCCCTCCAGGCAACCCCCGTGGAGGGCAAAGGCCCACCCTCCTCTCCTTCCCACTGCCCTGGAGGGCCCAGGGCCCCCCAAGCCCAGAGTGAAAAAAGCAAGGGTGGCAGGGTGGACATGATGCAGCAAGGGCTCTTGGGGGTCTTGTCCTTTCCCAGGGAGGCCAATGATCCTTTGCAAAGACTCCCCAGTCCTGGCCACCCCCATCCAGACCCCATGAGGAAGGCCCTCTATTCTCCAGAGCCACCCCCCTTCACTCCCAGGCCTCGCCCCTGGCTCCCCTCCATTGCCCCTCCAGACCTCCCACTGTCTCCCTCATGCAGGCCCAGGCCAGTCCCGGGGCATTTGCACCTGCAGACGGCCTGAATCCACCCTCCTGTCTTTGCTGAGATGCCAAAATGCCACCATCTCCGGGAGGCATTCCCAGACTGTATGAAGATGCGGGCTGACCTTCATGGCTCACCCTGTCCCTGTTTTTATTTTCTCCTACTCATATGCTGTATACTTTACCTATTGTTTTAAAGTCGCAATAGTTTCAGCTCCTGCTAGGACAGCACTTAAGAGCAGATGTTTCTGATCATATGTTTGTTCAACACAGTGTCTGGCATACAGCAGGCACTCCATAAATGTCTCTGAGTATTGAAAAGACAGGTAAGCAAGTGCATACATAAATCAAGAGGCCAGATGCCATGGCTCATGCCTGTCATTCCAGCACCTTGGGAGACCAAAGCAATCGCTTGAGACCAGGAATTCAAGACACATCTGGGCAACATAGTGAGACCTCGTCTCCACAAAAAAATTAAAAAATTAGCTGGGCATGGTGGCACTTGTAGTCCCAACTTCTTGGGAGGCTGAGGCAGGAGGATCGCCTGAGCTCAGGAGTTCCAGGCTGCAGTGAGCCATGATTGAGTCATGGCTTTCCAGACTGGGTAACAGAGCAAGACCCTGACTCTAAAAAAATAAGATAAATAAAAAATAAGTAAATTGAATGACAAGAAGCTGTTTTGCCCTCCTGAGCAAGGGCCAGTCTTTCCCAACTGTGGAGACCCTGAAAGGCACAATGTGTGGACTCTTCTAAGAGAGAATGGACCGAACCATTGTCAAGATCTCAGTGTTAAAATTACCAGGATGGTCTCTTCCACCCCTGTTTATTCTATAAACAGAGCTTAGTCTAACTCTTTCGTCTCAACCATCCCTCTTGATTCCTTCTTTAGGCAACTGAAATGTAAATTAATACTACAGACCAGGCACGGTGGCTCACTCGTATAATCCCAGCATTTTGGGAGGCAGAGGCGGGTAAATTGCCTGAGTCCAGGGGTTCGAGACCAGACTGGGCAACTTAGTGAGACTATGCCTCTACAATAAATCAAAAAATTAGCTGGGCGTGGTGGTGCATGCCTGTGGTTCCAGCTACTTGGAAGGCTGAGGCAGAAGGATCACCTGAGCCCAGCAGGTGGAGGCTGCAGAGACACCTACTCAAGAAAAAAAAAAAATATATATATATAAATAAAATTAATTAATACCACACAGGGTACAGGTCTGATTCATAGCTTGAGAAATGCTCACGCATCTGTCCCTGCCATGAGCTGTTTCTGTCACCCAGGGAGGCTCTCCTGGTACCCCACTCCCTTTATCACCGGAGGACTGGTTTCCCTGTTCAGAACTTGACCTACATGGAACCACACAAATGTGCTCTCCTGCACTGGATTTTTGTTGCCCAGAATTGTCTCGAAGCTTACTCACGCTGTCGTGTGTCCTTGTGGTTTGCTTTTCTTACTGCTGTTTCGTATTTCTCTTCATGTCTTTTTTTACATTTTTATTTATGCATGTACTTATTTTTATGTATTTTTTCTGAATCAGGGTCATGCTGTCGCCCATTCCAAAGTGCGGTGGCCTGATCATGGCTCACTGAAGCTCAAACTCCTGGGCTCGGGAGATCCCTTCCCAGTTGCTGGGACTATAGACACTACCATACCCAGATAATTTTTTAAAATTTTTGCAGAGATGCAGTCTTGCTATGTTGCCCAGGCTGGTCTTGAACTCCTGGACTAAAGCAATCCTTCCTCCTTGGCTTCTCGAAATGTTGGCATTACAGGCGTGAGCCACTACTGCACCCAGCCAAATTTTATTTATTTTTTTCAAAGACAGGCATTTGCTCTGTCACTTAGGCTGGAGTTCAGTGGCACCATCATAGCTCACTGCAGCCCCCAATTCCTAGGCTCAAGTGATCTTCTTCCTCAGTCTCCAGAATAACTGGGAAGACAGGTGAGCACCACCACCATGCCTGGTTAATTAAAAAAACTTTTTTTTTTTTTGTAGAGACATCGTCTTGCAATGTTCCCCAGGCTGGTCCCAAACTCCTGGCCTCAAGTGATCCTTCCACCTTGACCTCCCAAAGTGCTGGAATTACAGGTGTGAGCCACTGTGCCTGGCTTCCATTTTTGCAACTTTTAAGACACTTTTATAAATGGGCACAGGGGGAGCAACCTGAACCCGGAAGAAATACAAGGAAGCTCATGTATATCAGGATCGTTTTACAAGCACATAATTAAAGCTCTGTATTCTTGCTGGGTCAGGTTCATTATCAGGGCTTTCATTCCAGACTTTGAACTTGAGCTTCCCAAAGTGCTGAGTGAGGAAGTTGCTTAAGTGCAGAAGGCGGCGATTCAATCTGGTCCTCCGATGAGAAGCCTGCGCCACCCCACGCCCACTCAACGGCCCCTGGAGAGCTGCCCCCCAGCAACGTGGCCACACCTCAGACCTTGCCCTTTCGTGGATTCCGACGTCACCCGGTGACTGCCTCACCTCAGTGGCTCGGCACAGCCAGTGCCTGCATCTAGGGTGCCTTGGGAGCATGTCATCACCCCACCCAGCACCTGCGAGGCCCGTCCCCTCCCTTACAGCCCCACTGAATACAACAATCGCATCTGACACAGGTGGCCGATGGGCAGATTCTCCACCACACTTTAAGGGCCCCTTGAGGGGTGTTGCCCTCTCCCTGGCATGTGACGTGAGATCTCGAAGCCCCTGTATGTGTGCTGAGTCGTCAACCTGATCTCCACTCCCATGTTCCTCCTCACTGTGAGGTTCCAGAGCTGACACTGGCCATGAGCCAGGGAGCTGCAGATCTTTGCTGTGCGGGCAGCCATTGCACAGGAAGAAGCGACAGTAATGAGAAAAGACATTTGCTGAGTCCTTTTTGAGGACTCTGCACTGGTCACTTCCAGTATTGGTGCATTTAATCCTCCAGCACTTCCGTGAGGTGGTGCTGTGGCTTGAACTTGCCCCACAAAGGATCCCAAAGCCCTCACCCCAGCACACGGGAATGGGAACTTACTTGGAAATAGGGTCTTTGCAGACGATCCAGTTAAGTTGGGGTCATTAGGGTGGGTCCTGAGCCATCATGGCTGTTGTCCTTCTAAAAAAGAAAAACGTGGACACAGGCACACGTGCAGGGGCCATCTTGTGAACATGGAGGCGGGGTGGGAGGTGATACCTCTGGAAGCCAAGGAATGCCACGGAGGGCGGGAAACCAGGTCAGGCCTGGACAGATCCCTCCCTCACGGCCTTAGAAGAATCGACCCCATGGAGACCTGGGCTTCTGCCCCAGAAGGAGGGCAGTACACTTCTGGTGGTGAAGCCACCCGGTCTGCAGTTCTTTGTTACAACACAAAGTGAGTGCAAGTGGGTGCTGGTATTATACACGGTCCTGAATCTCGGCTCTGCCTGGACAGCGTTGGGCAATGCAGGCACTGAAGCAGCCGGAAGTCCACAGGGACTGTGTCCCTCCACTCCTGCTGGGCTGGGCTTTGTCCCCTCCTGCAGCAAGGAGCTCACAGCCTGAGCCAGCTGGTGGCTCCTCCCTGCGCCCTCCAGTCCTTGAGGCCCAAAGAAGAAAGGGCTGAGTCAGCGGTGGAAGAAAGACCATAAAGACAGAGCCAAGGCTGCAGGGAGGGTTGCTGGGGGCGGAGGCAGCAGTGGTGCCCATGCATGGAGGCTGACTTGGGCTGGAAGGTGCCCTCAGCTCAGCCTGTGCTGCGGGCACCTGCAAGTGGTGCCCCCCTCTCCTCTGGGCTCTTTCATCTTCAGAGGTCGAAGGGGTCTCTGACGGAGGTGAGGACCTTGTCAGGGCTGCAGAGGGGAGCAGCACAGACCCAGCCAGGAAAGGAAGGGGGCCGTCGGCAGAGGGTGTGAAGATGCCATGAAGGGAGACCCGGGATGCTGGAAGCAGGTGCTCCTGGGTTCAAACTCGTTTTCTTCACTTGCTGGCTTGGTGAACTTGGCCTGCGCTCCCTTGGCCCCAGTCTCCTCATCTGTAAAATGGAAATGATGTTATAGCCTTACCTTACAAAGAAATAGCAATTTTTAAAAGTCGTTACAGGCTAGGCGTGGTGGTTCACACCTATAATCCCAGCACTTTGGGAGGCCGAGGTGAGAGGGTTGCCTGAGCCCAGGGGTTCGAGACAAGCCTGGGCAACTTGGTGAGACCTCATCTGTACAATAAATTTAAAAAAAAATTAGCCGGGCATGGTGGCGCATGCCTGTAGACCCAGCTACTGGGAAGACTGAGGCAGAAGGATCACCTGAGCCCAGTGGGTCGAGGCTGTGGTGACCGTGAGTGTGCCAATGCACTCCAGCCTGGGCGACAGAGTGAGACTCCAATTAAAAAAAAAAAAAAGCACAGCCCCTGGTATGTAGCAAGTGCTCAATAAATGCTGGTGGTTGTACACAACAGCATGGTACTGGTGTAAACCCAGACCCGTAGACCAGCTGAACAGGACAGAGACCCAGAACACACCCACACACTCACAGCCAGCTCACTTTGGACAAAGGTGCCAAGAACAGGGGACACTGGGGAGAGGACCGTCTCTCCAATAAATGGTGCTGGGAAACTGAGATGTCACATGCAGAAGAATACAACTAGATGCCTACCCCCCCCCCACCATACACAAAAAATCAAATCAAAGTGGCTTAAAGACTTAAGCATAAGATCTGAAACTGTGGAAGTACTAAATGAAACACTGAGGAATGACTTTGGGACACTGGTCTGGGCAAAGGTGTCTTGAGTAAGACCTCCAAAGTACAGCGAGAACACAAGCACACACACAAAAAAGACGAATGCAAGGGCATCGAGCTAAAAATCTTCTAAAATGTTTGCACAGCAAACATTCAGTAAAGTGAAGAGATGGCTACAGAATGGGAGAAAGCATTTGCAAGCTATTCATCTGACAAGGAATTCATAGCCAGAACGTGTAAGCAGCTCAACGGCAAGAAAACAAGATCTCAATCGACATTTCTCAAAAGAAGACCTACAGACAGCCAACAGGTACGTGAAAAAAAAAGCTCCACGCGCCTGTAGTTCCAGCTACTCGGAAGGCTGGGGCGGAAGGATCGCTGGAGCCCAGGAGGTTGAGGCTGCGGTGACCGGGAGCGGGCATGGCACTCCAGTCTGGGTGACAGAGTGGGTGACAAATAAAAAAAAAAAGCTCCCTATTGCTAATCATCAGAGAAATGCAAATCAAACTACAGTGAAACATCATCTCAACCCAATTAGAACGGTCAATATCAAAAAGTAACAGATCATGGCGAGGAGAAAGGAGAACCGTGGTATCCCGTTGGGGGGGGATGTAAATTAGTGCAGCCTCTGTGGAGAACAGGATGGAAGTGTCTCAAAACTAAATATAGAGCTTCTGTGTGATCCCGCAATCTGCGAAGTCTCTAGCAAAGGAAAGGAAGTCAGTGTCTTGGGGGGTATCTGCACCCTCATTTATTGCAGCACTGTTCACGAGTGTCAAGATACGGAATCCACCTAAGTGTCCATCAGTGGGTGAATGCCTAAAGAAAACATGATGCATAGATACAGGATAAAGGAGGATCAGACAATCTGGAATTTATTAAAATTTACTGTGTCTTTATTCTTACATGTTGAAACTTCTGTCACCTTCAAAGTGCTCCACGGGAGGTAATACACCTATTGAGATACTTTTGCCACTGCTCAAAACTGTTTTTGAATGCGCCAATTTTGATGCCTTTTAGTCTAAGCTTCTGCCATTTTTTTGGTTCCACCTCTTCCACATCAGCAAAATGTCTCCCTCTGAGGACTTTTTTTCGTCTGGGGAAACAAAAAAGATCTGGTGAATAGGGAAGGTGGGGCACGGGGGTCATGCCGTATTCGGCCAAAAACTGCCAAACACTCAGCACAGTGTGGGCGGGTGTGCTGTCTTGTTGGAAGACAGTCACCTGTTTTCCACAACTCAGGACATTTCTTCTGGAAATCGTGGTGTGATCTTCTCAAAACTTCCAGATAAAAACTTTAGTTGATCATTTGACATGGGGAAGCAAATTCTGAGTGTACTACAAGGTGCCTGCCCTCCAGAAAAATAATTTCGGTTTTTCTTGGGTACCCACTTGCAGAATTCAGTCATTAAAAAAAAAAAACAAGAAATCGAGCCGGGCTCGGTGGCTCAGCCTGTAATCCCACGCTTTGGGAGGCTGAGGTGAGTGGATTGCCTGAGCCCGTGGGTTCGAGACCCGCCTGGGCAGGCGAGACCTCATCTCTACAATAAAATCAAAAAATCAGCCGGGCGTGGTAGCGCGCGCCTGTAATTCCAGCTACTCGGAAGGCTGAGGCAGAAGGCAAAGGAAAGGAAAGGAAGTCAGTGTCTTGGGGGGTATCTGCACCCTCATTTATTGCAGCACTGTTCACAAGTGTCAAGATACGGAATCCACCTAAGTGTCCATCAGTGGACGAGCCTGCGGTGACCGGGAGCGGCCACTGCACTCCAGTCTGGGCGACACAGTGAGACTCCAAGTCAAAAAAAAAAAAAAACAAAAAACCGATCCTCTCCTGCCATTTGCAGCAACATGGATAAAACTTGCAGACATTATGTGAAGTGAAATATGCCAGGCACAGAAAGACAAATATGGTGTGTTCTCACTCGTGGGCAGGAGCTAAAATAAAAATGGATCTCACTGAGGTAGAGTCGGATGGTGGTGAGCAGAGGCTGGGAGGGAAGGGTGGTGGTGATAAGATTGAGAGAGGCTGGTTAGTGGTGGGTACAAAAACACAGTTAGAAGAAAAGCTCTAGTGTTCCATAGCATGGTCAGGTGACTAGAGTTACTGTTGTATATTTCAAAATAGCTGGAAGAGAAGATTTGGAGTGTTCCCAACTCAAAAAAAAAAAAAAAGATACATATTCGAGGTGATAGACACCCCGACTACCCCGACTTAATGATTCCACATGGTATGCATGTATTAAAATGCCACACACACCCCCTAAATATAGACAGCAATTACATGTCAATTAAAAGAGAAAACAGAAATCGACTAAGTTAGAGATAGATATTTTTCTTTTGTTTCTTCTCTAACAAATGGAGCTTCTTTATCAAAATAAATAAAAACCATGACAATGGTGAGTGGTGGTTTTAATAATGATTATTGCATGAATGATCCTAAATCAATTCTGAGAATGAGGATGGCGCGGAGGAAGCGGGGTCTCATGTGTCCTGTACCCAGGGCAGCGCCCGGCAGCCAGGCACCGGGTCTCAGCTCTGAGCTGGCTTGCCGTGATGGCTTGGGGCTATGACCTACCGCATACCGGGATAAGTTCAAGGGAGGTTGGGAAAGTGGCTTTTGCAGCCTCTATAGTCAGAGGCTGGGAGAAGGAAAGTGCTGGGACTCGGTGTTAACCATGATGGAGGTACCAAGTCTCTTTCTTCATTTTATCTTTTCTTTTCCTTTTCGCCTTAGCAGCAGGAGAACACTTTGCATAAAAGGAATCCTTGGCAGAAATCCCATAGATGACGCAGACACAGTCAGACACCAGGCCAAGATGGCGCAGGGGGCGGGCATGGTGACTCACGCTTGTAATCCCAGTGCTTTGGGAGGCCAAAGTGGGAGGACTGCTTGAGGCCAGGAGTTCAAGGCCAGCCTGGACAACATAGCAAGGCCCTCATCTCTACAGAAACTCATAATAATAATCATGATAAAAAGATGGCACAGGGGTGCAGAGTCCCGCCACTCAGGCCCTCCCCACCTGAATTTCGTGGAGCAGCCATGGACTGAGTGACCCCTCGCCTTAGTTGCCCAAGTCTTTATTCTAGAAACTCACTTGTCTTCCATCTGGTCCTCTTTAATGTAGAAGAAGCTGTGTGTTGTCTGCAGCCCGCATGTGCTCAGCTTGTGGTGAGCCCAAGAGAGTCGGGGCCCTGGGAGGGAGTGTAAGGGCAATGAGTCTCCTCTGAAGTGAATTGGGGTCCCTGCTCTGAAGGTGAGACAGAGTTATAGACAGGCCTTCCTCGCAGGGTGTGGTGGCTCACACCTATAATCCCAGCACTTTGGGAGGCAAAGACGAGAGGATTGCCTGAGTCCAGGACTTTGAGACCAGTCTGGGCAACTTGGTGAGACCTCCTCTCTACAATAAAGAAAAAAAATTAGCCAGGCATGGTGGCACACATGCCTGTGGTTCCGGCTACTTGGAAAGCTGAAGCGGAAAGATCGCCTGACTCCAGCAGGTTGAGGCTGTGGTGGCGTGCCACTGCATTCCAGCCTGGATGACAGAGTGAGACTCCAACTCAAAAAATAATAAATAAATAAATAGAGAGAGAAGCCTTCCTCTGGATTGTTAACTGACTTCTGAGAACTGATGGCTGGTGGTGCCTTCCTGTTCTCCGAGGCCGCTTCTAGCAAGAGTGAGCCCAGAGGAAGGATGGGTTACCTTGCCCGATCTGTGACCATCAGAGGCCATGGGGAGCGATGCCCTTGATTCTGGGGACAGTGGAAACCAGGGCTGTGGGCTGGGCTGGCCTCCACGGTCAGGGCTGGGCTCTCCTCTTGTTTGTCACACTCTCATAGGCATCGCAGGCACCAACTCTAAGGGTTTCACTTTTCCTCTGTTCCCATGATTTGCAGGTTGAGAGCCCACCAGGCCTCACCTCCTGCCTGCAGGTGGGATTCTTTCATGTGGGGACATCCGTGGAGGCTCTCGCCTGGGGAGTGCTGGGTGCAGAGCATGACGCACGGCTCTGAGCCTGGCCGGGCCTCCTCCTGTCCTCAGTGTCCCCACACATGCTCCATACTGGTCCCTTGTGGGGTTTGGACGCTGCACTTCCCTTGAGTCCCTCCTCTACTGACTTTCTTCAGCGTGTTCTTCTGTTAGCTCACATCCTTCATTTCAGTGTAATGAAACACAAGGCAGTGTTGGTCCTCACGGTGTGCCTTGTTGACTTTTGCTGAGGGAGTTTTTCCTGCCTTAGGGTCTCCTCCCTTAAATGCCTCTGACTGGTGGCGTTACCTTTTCCACCAAGCCCTGTGTCCCCTCTGGGGTCCGCTTTTGTGCGAGTGAGGTTGGATCCTCAGGTAGCAAACGAGTAGCCACACTGGCTCCTAAGCACCCTGATTTCTAGTAGGCCTTGTGTCCTTGTCTGGTTTGGCGGCCTCGGGCTGGAATCTGGACCTCTAGCTCTGAAGGTCCAGTCTCAACATGCAGCTCTGAGACTTGGTAATGTGGAGCCGTGAGGACATGTCGGTGTGAAACTGCTTGTGAAGTGGAAGGAGGTTGGAGGCCGATGCTGACCAGGCAGCAGGGCAGGCCTGGGCAAGGCGGCCTGGGAGCTCAAGCCCTTCTCCCGGTGATCCCTCAGGAGAGGACTTCTCCCTGAGGGAGAGATGGGCCTGGGCTTTCTCAAAGGTGCCCCTAGTGCTAGGGCTTGAGGGTGCCCCAGGCTCTGTGCAGCTGTGCAGCTGCTTCAGGGTGTGGTGCCAGGGCCCGCTTCCGGGTGCCGGGAAGCCTGGACGTTCCAGGAGTTCCAGTGACAGTGTCTTGGCTTGTTCCCCAGTGGGTGTGGTGGGAGGGGCTGGACTTGACGAGAGACCTGGGCCCTGCACTGGGCCTCAGGCTCCCTACATGTCAGCCGAGAGATTATTTCTGCCCAGTGATAAAATTCAGCATTCTCTTTCCTACCTAAATGACAGGGGTGTTTATGGAGTGATTGTGCCATATGGGGGTCGTGAAGGGTCTCCATACATTTCGCTTGTTTGTAGAGACAGGGTCTTGCTCTGTTGCCCAGGCTGTTCCAGCCTCAGTTTCTCCTCTGATGAGGGGGTTGGATGAGGTGGCTCCAAAGGCCCTTTTAGTCCAGGGCCAGAGTCTCATGACACTTCCCGTGGTTATGTGCATGGCTCTCTCCCTGCCAGTTTCAGCACCTGGGTGTACCAGGCTCTGTCCATGTGTAGCCTCCTCCCTGGGACAAAACACTTGAGGGCTAAACTGTGACCTTTTTCCTCTTATCCAAATTCCTAACTAAAAAGCTTGGAAAGTCATGCCGGAGAAGGAGTTGGCAGAAGAGGTTTTATGACCCTAAATACTGAAGTTTGTTTTTCCACCTGACTCTGGCATAATAGCACACAACAAAGAAAGCAAGAAAGCAAGAAAGCAAGAAAGCAAGAAAGCAAGGAAGGAAGGAAGGAAGGAAGGAAGGAAGGAAGAAAGAAAGAAAGAAAAGGAAAGGAAAGGAATTTTATGACCCTGCAAAGCCATTTCTTGGGCACTCCCAGACTCCGGGCACCTTGTCCTCTGCTGATTCCAAAATTCCTGTGATAGAATTACAGGCTGCCAGTCAAGAAATCCTTCAATCCACCTGTAAGCCCTGATTAGAAATGTCCTCCTTCCTGGGCTGAACCAATGAACATCTCACACCTTGGTTTATGGTTTTGTGTCACTTCTGCCTCCCTAAAATGGATATAAACTGCAATTCAACCATTCTGGGCACACGTTCTCAGGACCTCCTGGGCATGTGTGCCCCCGGGCTGGGCACCCATATTAGCTGGAATAGACCATTGTGCTGTTTGACAGAGTGTGGCACCTTCGTGTCAACACACCAAGTCACACGCTGTGGTGTGTGTCAATGGGGAGATGCATCGTGAATGGATGCCAAAGGGGATGCACCAGCTCACGGTGTGGGTTGGGAAGGCTGGCAGGGAGGAGCGCTCCAGGCTGGGGGCCGTCTGTCCCATGCAGCAAGGTTCAGAGAGGGAGGGAATGGGGCCAAGGAGCTGGTTGTGACATTGAGAGCCCGTGGGACCATAGAGAGGGCCCTCAGCCCCCAGGGCGGTCTGTCTCAGGGCCTTCTGGAAAACAGGTCCTCAATGCATGGCTGTGATGTAGCTAACTATGCCCTGTGCAGGTCTGATTCTGTGGAGCCCCCTTTTTTTCCCTCCAGAGAGTGGGCACAGTAATCAGGCTCGTTGGAGTCAAGGTAATTGGATCTGGGTTTAGACCATGGTCCCATGTGGGTCTTTAAGCTTTTTGATGAAATTATGGGGGGGTTGGGTGTTAAACTGATGAGATGCAAATCTGGAGTCTCTGGGGTCATTTGTCACACCTTGTTGAAAGAGCTTGCTTGAGAAGGAGAGAAGACCAAATACAGGCCAGCGGATAGTGGAAAGTGTGACACATTTTTTTTTCTTTCTGAGTTGGAGTCTCACTCTGTCCCCAGACTGGAATGCAGTGACACGCTCATGGTCACTGCAACCTCTGCCTGCTGGACTCAGGTGATCCTTCTGCCTCAGCCTTCCAAGTAGCTGGAATCACAGGTGTGTACCACCATGCCTGACTAATTTTTGATTTATTGAAGAGACAAGGTCTCACCACGTTGCCCAGATTGGTCTCGAACCCCTGGACTCAAGCAATCCTCTCGCCTCAGCCTCCCATAGTGCTGGGATTATAGGCATGAGCCTCCGCTCCTGGCTGTGACACATTCTTAATGACACTACTTTAGGCCCTGGATGAAGCCAGCCATGACTGAAGCTGTTTTACCCCTGAATTTTACACTACTGTATATGAGTTAATAATTTTTTTTAAGATTTGAGTTTTAAGGTTTAAACTAGGTTTCCATCACTTATAAATGAAATCATCCCCAATAATATACAGTACTAATCAAAATACAGCTCTGCCTGGAAGTGAGATAAAAGAACATTGTGCTTAAGAGTCACCCTAAGCTGGGCGTGGTGGCTCAAGCCTGTAATCCCAGCACTTTGGGAGGCAGAGGTGAGAGGATTGCCTGAGCCCATGGGTTCGAGACCAGCCTGGGCAACTTGGTGAGACCTTGTCTCTACAAGAATTCAAAAAATTAGCCAGGTGTGGTGGTGTACGCCTGTATTTCCAGCTATTTGGAAGGCTGAGGCAGAAAGATTGCCTGAGTCCAGCAGGCTGAGGCTGCGGTGGCCGTGAGTGTGCCACTGTACTTCAGCTTGGGCAACAGAGTGAGACTCAGACTCAAAAAAAAAAAAAGAGTCACCCCAGGTGCCTGATGTACCTACTGCCTATCTTCTTCCATAGGAAATATGTGGAGTCTGATGAGCTTGCACACTGTGTCTGCAAAATGACTGCAATGTGCTTGCGCGCCGGCTCCCAGCGGGAGGTGAGGTCCATTTCTCCTCCCTTAAGTCATGAATCGTGCCTAGTTGTGTGACTTGCCTGACCAGTAGAGTGTGGCTCAGGTGATGTGCTGGCTCCAGGC
This sequence comes from Carlito syrichta, assembly GCF_000164805.1. Taxonomy (NCBI): domain Eukaryota; kingdom Metazoa; phylum Chordata; class Mammalia; order Primates; family Tarsiidae; genus Carlito; species Carlito syrichta. Next base: position 217,158 of record NW_007250879.1, read on the forward strand.
GGACTGAGGGACCGGGCAGCTCCTGCTTTCGCTCTCTGGAAGCCCTGAGCCCCCCATGCGAGGGGTCTGGCTGCCCTGCTGGAGAGATCACGAGGCCACGAGGGAGGGGAGGCTGGGACAGGCCCCAGATGTTCCAGACACTAGCTGGAGGCACTGGACACATGAGGCCAGCAAACCTGGACATTCCAGCCCTAACCATGCCCCTTGCTGAGCACATTGGCCTGGGTGGGCCCCAGCCAGATGAGCCCAGCTAGTCCACAGAATCATGGGAAGTCACACATTGCTGGTTTAAGCTGTCACATTCTGGGCTGGTTTGTTACGCAGCAACAGCTGACAGAAACATCCACCGAGGCAGTTTTGGAATATCAGGATGTGTCCCTGGGTGTCTTATTTGAATGAGATCCTCCTTGGGGACGGGTGTGGGACTGAGGGTCTGACGGGCACAGTGTCAGGATGGGAACTCGGGACAATGAGAGAGGATTTGCTTTAGGGCCAGGGGTCCTGGGGGACTGGGGACTCATCCTGAGCCCAGAGCCAACGTTTCTGTTCAGCAACCTGACTGAGAAGATGGGGTACGGGAGGCACCGTCCTGGAGGGTGTCCTCAGTGTCCTCCTGCCCAGCCACCCCTACCCCTGCGCAGCGGCAGGCCTGCAGGCAGGAAAGATGCCTCTCACTGCCCCTTCAGACAAGCAGAGGGAGCCCCGCAGGGGTAGAACGGGGTGCACAGAAAGGCAGCCAGTGGGGCCCTGATGTCACAGATCCCTAAGACCTGTTACAGGCTGGAGGCCCTGGTCCCTGAGAAACCATGTGACGTGTCAATGCCTCTTCCTCCTGTCTCTCTTCACCACGATCCCATTTCACTCAGGATGTAACCTTCAAAGACTCCTGCAGCCCCCTCTGGAAAAGGATGGGAGGCTTCACCAGCCTGAGAGGCGGGACCACCCTGGAGCCCTGTGGTAGGAGCCGTCCTGGTGCCCCAGGGCCTCACGTGTGAGTGTGTACGTGCAAGTGTGAACCCAGACACACGTGAGGACGTGTGACAACATGAATATGTGTGTAAGCAAATGTGAGAGTTGTGTAGAAGGAGGGTGCGTATTCACGTATGAGTTTGGGCGTATGAGTGTGTGTGCGTTGTGTGTACACGTGCGTGTGAGTGTGAAGGCTGTGTGGAATAGGTGTGCCTTGGCGTGCACAAGTGTTGGTGTAAAAGTGCCCATCACTGTGATGTGACTGTGTGTGCATGTGTATCTGAGTGTGAGAGTCTGAGTGTATGAGGCGGGGTGATGTGTGTGAACATGTGTGTGGGTGAGCCTGGGTGTGGATATGTCCTCCCCATGGCCGTGTGATCTGTAGGAAAGACGCTGGGATGGAGCCATGGCCCAGGGGCGGCTGTGGGCTGCGGGCGCCCGTGATGCACCCTGCTGTGGGCCATGCTCCGCGGCGGTCCTGCGGGGGCCCCTCCGTCCCGAGTTCCCCCACCCCGTGCTGGGTACACCTGATGGTTCCCCCCTGCCCTGCAGCCTCAGCAGAAGCGCCCTGGGATGTCCCAGGAGAGGGCACAGGCCCCAGGTGGGGGGACCTGGGACGGGAGAATGGGGCTGACCACCGGGGTCAAGGACAAAGAAAGGTGGGTGCGTCTCAGGTAGTTGCAGAACTTTCTCCCGACAGTGGAGAGACTGAGGATCCCTTGGTGCTGGCCTTCAGCCACTGCCAAGGTCATGTGCTTCCTCCACGGGACTCAGCCCGGGAGGCATTTTGCCCTCTGCTGCCCCCTCCTGGGCACCGGCTGCCCTGTGGCCACAGAGGGAGCCCGGTCACTGCCCAGCAGGGCAGCTTCCTCCTGCGCCTGCGATGGCCTTCGGCGCCTGGGGCAGCTCCTCCGGCTTGTGTCCGCGTGGGCCACAGTGGCCAGGATGGCGCCCCCCCAAGGCGGGGGTTCAGGGCTCCTGGTCTCCTTACTGCAGGCCTGGCATTTGGCAGACACCCCATGTCGGAGAAATGAACCCATGGGTTATTGGATGGATTCAGGCCGTAACCAGAGGGGAAACAGCCCCAAGGCAAGAAACCCAGGGAATCTGCGCCGCAGGCAGGACTGGAACCCAGGGCTGGGCTGCTCTGCCCCGCGGCACCAGAGCAGACTCCCCATTGACAGCGGCTCTAGGGGAAGTGGGCGGTCCCCTGCTGGGGCAACTGGCTGGGCTGGAAAGTGAGGGGAACCCAGACTCACTGGCCAGATTGTGCTGAGCTGGCCACGTCTGGGTGGAAGTGACTCATTGCAGGCACACCCGGAGCCGAAGGGAGCCCCAGACACAGAGGCGTCACAACCCCCAGGTAGACAAGAATGCGGCGGGTCAGAGAGGCAGGAGATGCCCCCAGGCTGCCGCTCTGTGTGTCCAAACCCCTCTCCCCGATCCTGACCTCCCCTTGAGTCCTTCGTGTTCTCTCCAGCCTGGGGAGCCCCTTCACTCCCATCCCGGGCCCCCAAACAACCATAGCTGCCCTCTCTGCCAGTTACTCGGTGTGGAAAAAGAGAAAACACAGGCAGAGGAAAGTCCTGGAGATGCCCCCATGATGGGCGCCTCCCCAATAGACCTGCTCGCTCTGCCCTGGCTGAGTCTAGGTGGGTTCCCTGCGACTTCGTCCAGGACAAAATCCCCTCCCTGCCCTCTCTGTGTGCCCACCCAGTTCACCTTTACCTCTCACCCTGAGCCTGGACGTCCCCATCCAGGCCTCACAGGCCCGTGCCCGCCTCAGCGATGGCTCAGGCCCGCTGGGCTGCTGGGACCAAGATCCCACTTCCAAGCAACGTGACTTGGTTCCCCACCCCTGCTCTGAGACCTTTTGTGGCTTAGTCTGGCATTCAGTGTCCACACTGAGGCTGGCCTCCGGGATGGCTTGTGAGCCGCGTGAGACCCGGAGCACCATCCATTTGACAGCCCTGTCTCCGGGGCTCAGCCCAGGCCCGCGCCTGGAGACTCTCTGGAAATGTTCACTGGCAGGCACGGGCTTGGTGAGTAATGTCCTTGTGCTAAATACACACAGGGATTCTTCACTGGTCCTCAGAACTGCTCTCTAAGGTGATGATGCTCTGATGCCCATTTTCCAGATGTGGGAACTGAGGCCCAGAGACACTAAGGGATTTGATCAAGTCACAGGATTCCCGTACCCTTCCTCCTTCCTGTGTGTGCCAGGGTGTCTGCCCGTCTTTTCTCCTTCACCTACCCCTTCTGCCTAGGCCTCTCTCAGCTCAGCCCCAGGGCCAGGCAGGGTTGGGGTGGGGGGTGGGGGCGGCTGTGACTAGGCCTGCCTGGGGAGCTGTAAGGACAGAGCAGGAGCGCACCCGCCCTTTCCTGAGGCTGAGCGAGACTAAACGGGCCTCAACAGTTCCTGGAATGAGCCTTGCTGACATGGCATTTGAGAGGATGGGCCTGGGAATGGGGGCCCAGGCACAGCCACAGACGCACTCAGTGACCTTGGGCTTTGCTGAACCTCGGTCTCCTCGTCTGTACTGGGGTGCACAAACACCTGCCACGCAGCGTCGACGGGAACATTCACTGTGGCAGCGTGAGCAGACATCCCCCCAGCTCTACACCCCAATGGAGGGCAAGGGCGACGGAGGCCCCATCTGGCTGCACGGGTTTTTCTGGTTGGAAAGAGGCGCTGGAAGGGAGGCGTGGCCTCCCGGGAGCTGCTGTGTCACCTGCTCTCTTCTTCCTTTTGGTGCGTTAAAAAAGAGTTTGGATTGCAGGGAGGCCAAGGCGAGAGGATTGCCTGAGCCCAGGGCTTCGAGACCAGCCTGGGCAGCTTGGCGAGACCTCATCTCTACCCTCAATCAAAAAATTAGGCCAGGTACCATGGCTCGAGTCTGTAATCCCAGCACTGTGGTAGACTGAGGGAAGAGGATTGCCTGAACCCAGGAGTTCGAGACCAGCCTGGGCAAGCTGGTGAGACCTCGTCTCTAAAAAAAAAAAAAAAAAGAGCTGGGCATGGATCAGAGGGTCACCTAAGCCCAGCAGGTCAAGGCTGCAGTTTGGATTCCTCTTTCCTGCTTACAAGGCAGCGGAGCCCCAGGGCAGGGGGAGCCGCCCCTTTGCCCGTTTTACCTACGACCACAGTGTCATGACCACATTCTTACACGTGTGTCTTTGGGTGAGTGTCTGCTTTTTTTTTTTTTTTAATGTTTTTTATTTTTTTGAGTCAGAGTGTCTCTCTCTGTCACCCAGACTGGATTGCAGTGGCACCATCATGTCTCACCGCAGCCACGACCTCCTGGGCTCAGGTGATTCTGTTACCTCAGCCTCCCTGTTAGCTGGGACTATAGGCATGCAACACCATGTCCTGCTAATTTTAAAAAATTTTTTGTAGAGATGAGGACTTGCTATCTTGCCCAGGCTGGTCTTGAACTCCTGGGATCAAGTGATTCTCCTACCTCAGTCTCCCAAAATGCTAGGCATACAGGCAGAAGCCACTGCTCCCAGCCCAGAATTAGAGAAGACTGTTCCTTGAAGACAGTGGAAAGCCATGGATGACTGTATCATATACCCCTCCCGTCACCCAGGCAAGACCAACCTCCACTAATAGCTGTGGAGATGTACAGATGCTTGGACTTGCTGTAGAGACAGGGTCTTGCTCTGCTGCCCACACTGGAGTGCAGTGGCATGATCATGGCTCACTGCAGCCTCAAACTCCTGGGCTCAGGTGATCCTCTTTGCTAGGTTACAATATATATTTCCCAGGGGCTTCCAGAATGTTAGGTCAGATTTGCCAAGGTGGGGTTGTGCCATGCGGTGCTGTGAGAAAGATGCAAAGAATTGTACAGAGGTTAGATTAGAAAATATAATTTATTTAGAAAGTAAATTAGAGAGAGAGAGAGAGAGAGAGAGATTCACCTCTCCAAGGTAGGAGAGGTGGCCAAAATTTAGGAAAACATGGCGGTGGCCATAGCTCAAGAAGCACATGGCCACACCAGACTTTAGTAAAGCAATGAGGAATGGCTGCTTGAGGTTGAATGCTTTTACATTTTCCCTTTGGTGGGGGAGGGTCATTAAGGTGATTGGGTGGTGGTCTGCTCCATGCCACTACAGAAGGCAGGTACGAACAGGTACTGACGTCAGGTGATGGAGAGCAGTCAGACAGATGGGTGGATAAGTCACATGACTGATGCCCTGGTGGTGGGGTCTGTCTGTGTCATGAAGGTCATGAATGGCTGATTAGGCTAACTTGAATCTTATGAGTGGAGGCAAATACTTGAAATAGAAAAGCTCATTAATACAAAACAAGCTGGAAGGGGCTTGTAAAACAATTATCAGTAGCAATCTCTGAGAAACTGGTTCTGTCCTTGGCTAGTGGATTAGAGGGTAAATGAAAGTGATCTGCCAGAAAAATATGACAAAGCTAAGTAATGTTAAAATGGCTGCTCTGTGGCTATATTGATTCCATGTTGTGTCATTTCTCTCTTGCCTCAGCCTCTTGAGTAGCCGGGCCTACAGGCAGGGGCCAGGACACCTGACTCACATTAAAATTTTTTGTAGAGATGGGATCTCACACTGTTGCCCAGGCTGGTCTCAAATTCCTGGACTCAAGCAGTCCTCCTGCTTTGGTCTTCCAAATTGCTGGGATGACAGTGTGAGAGCAATAATTATAGACACAAAGGTCAAGACAGCAGCATACGAGTTCTAACAATTACAAGCTGAGTGATCATGGGCAATGTACTTAACCACTCTGAGCCTCAGTTTCTTCCTTTGGAAGATGGAATCATACCTTCCATATCAGCCTGGCCTCCATCCTGAGGACTCCGGGTCCTACAGCCTGACCTCTGTCCTGAGGGTTCCGGGGCTCCTGTAGTCTTTTTTTTTTTTTTTTGAGTTGGAGTCTCACTCTGTCGACCAGACTGGAGTGCAGTGG